>NC_134485.1:388690282-388872913 GCF_040206685.1 Ascaphus truei
GAGAAAAAATATCAATATGATATATATGTTTATCACTGTAGAATACATATACATATACACCAAGCAGAGGACCCTGTGTAAGAGGACAGTGAACCGTTGCAGGAATTTCAACTGGAATAAGGTTAGATGAACATGGCCGTTCTTCATAACTTAAGTTAGTGTTCAAAGTTATTGAAACCTCAGTGAGGTCTCTTCATGTGAACTATGAGAACTACAACAGTAGCAAATTTAAAGTATCACAGCCAGCAATGAATCATTGTAAAAGTTGTTTTGACAAAATAAGGAAAGACACTATTGGAAAAAAAAAAAAACACAAATTTATTTATAGGTATAACTATAATGTATAGTAACAAAAGTTGTTTCTTTAAAGGCCTATACATATTTAGCAATAATCTGAACTTCTATTACTGCTAGTGCACACTGTTAACATAGCATATAGTGAATTAGTCGCAAAACAGATTAGAAGATATTTAATCTGTTCCTAAACATGTAGTGCATTATACATTTTATAGTGTTGTTAAACTACTGTATACGTTACATAAATACATCTTCATCCTTTATTTCTATTAGTTTGTTCTATTTAATTTCAAGACTGGTGTGCAGTTTGTGTTTTGACATCTTCCTGTTCCAACACCACTATTATGTTCACAAGGCAAAACAAACATTTTAGCTATTTTCCTGTGGAGAAATAGCAGTCAATAGCAAAGCAAACTCCTAGGCTGATAATAACTTCCATTCATTTTCCCAACTCATGAAAGAAATGTCCGAACAGTGCCTTTAATTGTGCCTCTGCAAATTGGGCACTTCCTAAGAGAAGGCGCACAATCTTTGCATACTACCAAATGGCCACAAGGGATGAACACAATGGAAACCTCTTGATCCATACAAACTTTGCAGGTTCTTTCTTCCTGTAGCCTTCTCAATTGTTCTTCCATTGGTAAATCTAAAAAATAAAATACAATGGTGGTTACAGGCAATAAAAAAACAAAAGCAAACAAAAAGGCACACGCAATTACAGTCAACTCAATAAAAGTTAATGTACTGTAAGTGAGCATGAAGAAAACAAAACGCCAGTGTTTGTTAAAGGAGGCAAATGACTAAGGCATTTGATGTTGGATTGTTCAATATTAGTTCACAATGTCTCCTTGGTAATTTGTAGATATCGTTGTTGGGCATACGGTTATGTACAAATATTGAAGGTAAAAATGTTGTAGAGTACTTTAAAGAAACGCAAGAAGATACAATAAACTATATAAGATTACGTAAAGAAGAAAGGAAGATAACATTTTAAGAAGAGCAGTCTTGATAAATATTTACCTGAATAATCTTCTGAGGATATGAACTTCAGTGACTGTTCCACTAAAACAAGAACAAATAATGATCAAATTATACTCATGTTATAGTGAATAAATGTTTTAAACAAGTTTAAATGAATGAGCAATTTGGTATAAAAAAGAAAAAAAAATGCCAAGAGAGAATTGTTTACATCTTATATAAACGATATAAAAATTACACAAATGAAATTGGATAGACCTCTAGATTTTATATAAGGTGCTATGGTGTCTGCCAAGATCATGACAATTATTAGGTTTTCTTCCCCCTTGAATTAAAAAAAAAAAAAAATGGCCTAACAAAGGGGCAACGCTTAATAAGCAATTTGATATCTGAATGGCCACATTTTTTTCTTATTGTACAATCTGCAAAGGAAGAGTAACATCCTATAAAAGATATATATAGATATAGATATATAGATATATATATATTATGTAGTGGATAGTGAATGGTGTCTATTCTTTGTTGAAATAAATTATTCTTACTGAGATTTCAAAACAAGAATGCAACCAGTTATAAGTAAGGAAACTGTACCCTGCCAAGTAAGAAAGAAGTAAAACTGATGCCTTGTAAAGAAGAAAAATCCTTACTGAATAATTCTTTGTATAGGAGAGGATCATATTGCTTAAGACAATTTTTGAATGACTGGACAGCTTTGTTTCCTTTAAGTAGAACAGTGTCAATCAGCTCTTGTGCTTGCAAAAGAGATGGGAATTTTTGCTTGATGACTTCATAATCAGATGCGGTTATCTCATTGGATGACAGCAGAACATCCAGAACAGGATGGATATTGGTCATGCGCTGTGACAAAACCATTCGGCTTTTCCGAATTAAAGACATCTCATCTGCAAGGCAAATAAACACGAAATTAAAGCAAAAATGTTTATTACTTTGAAACTAATTCTATAAACAAAACAGTAGCCGTGAGGTTACAAAAGTTACATTACATTTTATCCAACATGTAACAGACAGAAGAAGTCCCTTTTCAGTTTTGCAGAATACAATAGCCGCAAATAAAGTAAATAATTGACAACACGTTGCCTGTGAAACTCATATAGACTTTTTTGAACACTCAATCGTTTCCTGCAATGCCAGATTAACAATTTTAATCTTGCTGTTATTTTTATTTAGGTTGTATTTTATTTCTGATAATATTTAGCATGGAATGGCTGTATTTAAATAGTTTTCTACTCATACATTTTTTTTCCCCCCATCAGGACCATTTTTTCCAGTAAATGGCAATCGTGATCCGATGTGTTCTTCAAACTAAATTTCACTGCAAAAGTGTAAGGATAATTTACTTATAACAAGCAGTTCATCAGTACTGGTCCTGGAGGAGTGTACAGCACATTAATTGTAGATCAGATTTTATCATACAGGGCATCTAAAACCTCAAAACTTCCTCAGGTGGCTGTGACACATTAAACCAAAATAAGGTTACAGAATTGGCACAATGTAGAAATGTTGGGTATTCTGCACTGCCTCCATTAGCTCACTACAATGTGTAGCATGCATATCAGCCAAGTTAGCAAACATTTTCCTAAAATTTGTCTGTAAAATACTAATAAAAATAAAAAATAAAAAATTAAATTGCATAACTTGCTTTGCTTTAGGCCCGGGCCATAGAAGGGTGAGGAGATCCGAGCCGCGCTTACGCTGAGGCTCGCCTGCTGAAATCTGGCCGATTTCATGCCCATACAGGCGAGCCAGCGGGCGCGATCAGAGGCGGGGGGAGACTGAGGGAGGCGGGGCAGTGACGTCGCTGGGCCAATCGCCCGCGACGCACTGACGTCGATGTCACGGCACCGACGTCACGGCGCCGTGACACTGCTGTGCTGTGATTGGAGGTTTTCAGCCGACAGCGCGCTGAAAAACAGCTTGGCGCTCGGCTGAAAACTCCAACTCGTCAGCACGCCTGCGGATGCTCGCGTGAGCCCCTTCTCAAGGCATCCTCATTGAGGATGCAGGGGCTCAGCGCGGAGCATCCGCACGGCCTGTCCTTCTATGGACTCGGCCTTAGATTTAAGACCCCTGCAACAGGTCAGGGTTTTAGGATATCCATACTTCAGCACAAGTGGCTCAACGAGAGGCTATGTCGTCAACTGAGCCACCTGTGCTGAAGCAGAGATATTCTAAAACCTGACCTGTTGAGGGGTGGGGTGGTTCTTGAGTACTGGAGTTGAGAACCCCTGGTTTAAATGTTACTTGAAGAGATTTCCAACATCCTCATTTGGACACAATGACCTCTATTGACCATTACCTGATGTGCTGTCTTCTGCCTGCCTCTCTCGCTCTTCTTCAGTTTGTTCTTCTTGGGCATTCAGAAGATCAGATATCAATTCTTCAACGCCTTTGTAATTCTCTCCAGATGTTAACATTTTACTTTGAAGAGTCTGTTTTACTAGTCTTCTATTAAAACCCATCTCTAAGGCAGCTTGAACCACTTCGGTGTTCATCAGAATGTCATCCTCCTGGCTAGTATCGGCTCCCAAGCGAATAACTGAATCAAAATAAATATTTGGTTTTAAAAAAAAATTATCATTTTTTTTTTAAAGCAATGTGTAAATTGTGTTGAAAACAGACACTGAACACTCAAATACAGCAATTTGTGTTTTGCATAACATTAGAATGTAAAAAAAAAAAAAAAGCAAAAAATATATTTGCTACATGGACACAAGGTAAACAACTCACAACTGTATTAAATGCATAATCAATAGCCTTTCAAATGAGTTGTACTTACTGGGTGGATACTGTGTTTCACTGATCTGAGTTTCTGAAGTTGAGAGCAACTAAGAGAGGAAAAAATATATATATCAATACTACATGGTATAAAATGGGTGTAAAAAGCTAGAAATGTGCAGTAAACACAAAGGGACCACTGTAGTGTGCACTCCACTTTAAAAGTGGCCTCTTGCAGGGATTTTAAATAGTTTATGTCCAACCAAAAAAGTGTAGTTCCATAGTAATATATGGGTTTACAATAAAGTAAGAGCACAGTGTCCCTGACCTAGAGGGAGCTCACAGTGCATTGAACAGGGGCCTCAGTATGATGTGCAGCTGCATAATGTGAAAGCTCCAATCAGATTGCTGGTCATACATGGAAGAAAGGCCTCACAGTATATTGAACAGGGGCAATCGTGACAAGGCTGTCACCTTGAGCACAGAATCCAAAGAATGAACAGCCACCTTATAAAATTCAGTAACCATGCGGTAGTCATTTGAGACATTGACACAATGTTCGAAGAACAGAGCTCTATGTAGCTAAATTACAATTGGCCACAGTTTACGACCATGTGAATAATCAACACTGTACTAGTTTCTTTCTGCAGAAATTACAAGTGTTGACATTTCCTTTTTATCACCTTCACTGCCAAAGGTGCCTGCTTCCAAAAGGCACAGCCGTTCCTTATAGTTCCCTGTGCTAGTGAATGTGTTACTTAATAATAATAATAAATTAAAAAAATAAACCTTGCCATAAAACATTAGATTATGATCAACACAATATAACTTTACAAACTGACAGAGTCATAAAACAAATAGCTTTTATTAAAACAATTTGCACCTTTACCTCGTCAAGAAGGTTTGGGTATCTTTCTTGAATATGACTGACAAAATCTTGACCTTTTATGCGCAATAAGTATTCACACCTAAAAAATAAACAAAATGAAGGTACACATTTTTACAATGCATCGGTATTGTACATGTTAATTTACGAAAGACGTGTGGAATGGCAATACAATTCCTAACTCGCACACTCCTGTCCAAATATGCTGCATAACATTTCTCTATCTGCAGTGCACTTTAGTCTTATAGGGACACTGCGCATGTTCAGCATTAGTATGCTTAACCCGTAAAATAAATGTACTGCAATGTAAAAAACTCCCATAGCTCTTTTCTAAAGGGGTTAGATCAGAAGGATCAAGTTGTGCTATACTGGCCCGTTTCGAGACGTGATCACAGAAACATCCCCACAAACCTAAGTGGCAGAGCTACGGGAATTAGGCTAAGGCCCTGGTCACGGCGCTGTAATGCGCGCCCGCACTTTTGGCTGCACGTTCCGGCGATTCCCCGGTCTGCAGCTCACTGCAGGAGCAGAGACCGGGGGGGGGGGGCGTGGCGGAGGAGTGACGGGGGCGCGGCCATGACGTCACCCGGCAGGTTCGCCCTCATTGGCTGAACCGCCGGGGTGCGTGCCTAGCCGCTCGACGCGAGTTCCTGCTCTCAATTCTATTGAGAGCAGTAGTAGCTCTCGCGCGAGCGCTGCGGCCCCCCCCTCGCAGCGGGCCCGGCGCCATTGCGGGGAGGGCTCTCGTGAGCGCAGCGTCCGCCACAGCAGGCAGGGTTACAATGGTCTGTAGATTTCCTCTTCAGTGGTAACTCAAGATATTAAACAAGTCACTGTTGGGCTGTAAACAAAACGCTAGTAATTCAAATAATCACTTTCAGGCAAACCACAGTACTGCCTTCCACCTATTACAGGATTATCTGGCACTGCTTTAGATTCAACGGTGGAGTAGTTCCTTAGAGTTCCCTGTGCTAGTGAAGGGGCTACTTAATAATCATTAAAAAACAAGGTACAGTGTCACCCACACTGTAGAGAAAAAGCTCTAGAAATAGTCTTTAATTTACAATTTTCCTTGATCAAATACTGGCTATGGATGAAGATCCATAGAAGTGTTTCATTGGCTCCAGGAGTTCTGATGTAGCATCACTACGGCAAGGAAACAATTATGCTCTAGGAATTAATTTAATTTACATTAGCAGAACATTTACAGAGGGTGGAGAATGCCAGGCGAGTATTTATCTCACAATATGTCCATTAGTAACTAATCTCTACCCCGCCTCTTAAACAAATGCAAACAGCCACACAAATGGGAAAAATACACAATGGCTCACTGTGATACAAAGACTATCTGGTAAAATATTTGGGATGGAAGAAAATACAATTCATGGGTATAGTAATCTCAAAAGTAAAACAAAATCAGTCATGTGCAATTAAGGTTCTGTGCAACATACCTTGGAAACCATTTTGCATGCTCAACCCATGGGTCATCTCCAGACTCCCAGCACCTCAGCCCACCATCACAGCAAAAGCACTTGACATCATCATTGCGACCTTTAACAGCAACACAAGACACATTTAATTCACATTTCATTCTTAAAGTGACATACATATACATATATATTTTATGGTGGGTGAAAAGGCGATTAAAAACTCTCCACCGTATAGCATATAAAAATATTTAATACAATATTTTTTCTATGCTATACGGTGGAGAGTTTTTAGTCACCTTTTCACCCACCATAACCTATATGTGTGGTGAAGACCTACCCAAAGTCTCAAATTGCAGAGCCAGTACAACCAAACTCACACTTACGAGACCCAAAAGGTCGAAGTGGTCTGTCTGAGTGGGTTCACTGGCTTTGCATCTCATCCCAGGCTATGTTTAAAACAGCGAGCATTGTCTTAAGTGCTCCATGTAATAATTAACTGGTGACAAAAGGTGGTACTGTGTGCTCATTTGCATGTCATTTCCCAGAATCCCTTGCTGCAGTGAAAGCACGGTATGCTAGACTATAATGGCGAAAAGCAAGGTTGCAGACCTGTCTAAGCATTTGAATGTCTCACAAGAGAGAGATATAAAGATATATATTTTTTTTTTAAAGGGTGGTAAATGTATAATCTTACCAACGTAGTAAAATCCAGCATCCGCAAGTTGTTTAGGAAGCACTGGAATCCTGGGTGGCCAATTTACAAACGTTTTGAAACGAGAGGAGAAGGTCTGCATGCTGACGTTTGAAACGTTGAGCCTCGAGGAGACCTCCGTTTTGGTTTTTACAAATTGGCATTCTGGGAAATGCCTCCGGTGCTCTGACATGGCATTATCTTTTGGTTCCCAGTTGTTTAATTTCCCATCACAGTTAAAGCAAGCAACCTTATCCCCAGGTCCTATATAGTAAAAGCCAGCTTTAGCAAGTTCAGAAGGATAAAGAAATGTCAGAGGCCACTTCTTGTTGTAAGTGCTGAGTCTAGCTTCTTCTGTTATAAAGTTGTTTTCATTAGGTCTTAGGTGCGACAAATCTTCAACCGCTCTTGTAGTCACTGGGTCTTGTGGGAAACTGGAAAAGCAACCACTTATGCACGCAACTTCGTCTATATCAAAAGAGGCAGAATGTGAACATTGCGACTGACTGCTTGTAGTAGCAGGAGGGGAAAAGGCTGAATACAAGGATGATCCGAGGTTCACTGAAGGTGCATTATGGATGAAACTACAACTGGGATATAGCCGTTTATGTTTTTCAGCTGCATTGTCACCTTTCTTCCAGTTATCCAGCATCAGGCCACAGCTGAAACATTTTACTTTGTCATCTGTGCCAGTATAATAAAAACCAGCTTTAGCCAGACTACGCTCTGACACTGGCACATTGCTGGGAAAACTATAAAATGTTGATATTCTGTACAGTTCACATGAAAAATCATATTCAATTTTACACATGCTTGAACTGGTGCTTACCAGTTTAGTAAAGAACGGGTCTGTGTTTAATATAGACATAGAAAAGAGGAGAAGGCAGGGGAAGTCTATCTGGGAGGTCGTTTTGTGCATATGTTAAATTTATTTGCGCATAGTATAATATATATGTAAAGGTTGTGAATTACACCTAGTTTAAAAGCAGAAATCTCACCTGCTCGTTTTAGTTTTTTTTAAAGAATTCAAACTGGGGAGGGGGTCTCCAGTGCTGAATCACTTTAGTTACCAGTTTTAAAAACTCAAAATGGTAGCCAAATTGCACAGGTTCCGTGTTTCAATTCAGGGGGGAGGGGGGGGGGAATGATGTTGCAGCTTCCTATTGGACAACCATTTAAATGTCCATGAAGTAACTCCGGCAACTAAACCAGTTATGTATCTTGGAAACAGGAGGGCTCCCAGGAGCTGAGAATACCGGGGTTCAGTTCCAGAGGTTCCCCCTGGTTTGAATCTTTTAAAAATATAGATACTATTGTATTTATCATCTCACCAAACCTAACTTGAGGTAAGGCCACCATCTTCATGTTGTATGTCATGCAATCTCAAGGCAGCAAACGGACATACCACTACAGTTATAACCAGCACTGGCATGAGATGGTATAAAAGGAAAGCGTACATAAATGTACATTATTATCCTGATAAACTACGTGGGATTATACATTGCTAGCTCTTCAGTTCTAAGATCATTCATAGAACAGTTAATGGTCTTAAGAAGATGTACAACTAGAAGACCTAAAAATGCCATAGCTGACAAAAGACTACAGACTTTTTAACCTTCTAAATAAAATAACTATGTTGGCTGTTTTAGTGCACAAAACGACCTCCCAGACTTAGACTTCCCTCCCTTTGTTGGTGTTTTAAGCTTCCATTGTAGAATGTTTTCTGCCAGTAAAGAAATTAGAATTATTGGTATAGTTGAGAACAAAATGGCTTGCAAGACGTCAGAACCTGGAAAAGAAAAAAACAAAAATGCGGTTATATATTTTTATCAGTATATACAAATTAAAAAAAAAAAACACACACCACCACAATTTTGACAGCCTGTTAAGTGTTTAGAATAAATACTTTAAAGAAACAGTCTTCAAGGCTATGCTTTAGGATTAAAGTAGGGGGTCTCTGGAGCTTAACTGCATTGACTTCAGCTACAGGAAACCCCTGGGTTATATACATACATCACGAGGACTGATGCTTTAATGATTCTACTCCTTTTATGAACATGAACACTGTAATTAATGTAAGGTAATACAAGAGCCTGGCTGCACATTTGTCTAAATACCCATAAACTGAACACTTTGTAAATACAGACTTCAGTTTTCATTTTCTTAGTATGAAACCACCATCTCTATTGCTGTCTATTATGTTAAAGCTGCAGTTCAGTCAATATCCTGCATGTGTTTTTTTTAATAAATCAGTTCTGTAGTAAGAAAAAATACTTTTAGCATTTTCTGTTTTTAAAAAAACAACTTTGAAAGACCAATTTTCTTGTATTCTATTTTAACAGCCATTTGCTAAGGCACTGCCCCTTCATGTCCTGTCACAAGCCCTGGCACACCCCTCTGTCAGCCCTGCCCTCCCTCTAGCACATGTCAGTGCAGGAGTGCTCATGAATATTCATGAGCTTCCACTGACAGACAAGCAGATTATAAACAAATCCCAGCTTTTAATATATGTCACCAAATTTCGACCTATCAATACATGGAGAACGAATTGACCTGCAGCTATACAGTTCTTTAGCTAATTAGAGATTGCACACATAAAACTATTGAAGTAAAAAAATAAATGTAAAAAAAAAAAAAAAAAACTGAACTGCAGCTTTAACAAGAAGAGCAACTCATGTTATCTTTATTTTAGTTGTACTTATACTTAAGTGTCATTTCTTCTTTTTTTTTTTTTTAAACTACGTAGAAATAGTTAGTATCATTAGGCAGTTAGGATGATATTGCCATGTAGCAAGATTAACATTTCTATTAGATTTTAAGTAAAAATTATTTTACTTTAATTCGAGTTATAGGATTGAAAAGGAGGGTCTCCGGACCGGAATTGCATTAATTTCTGCTCCGGGGAATCCATGCTTCCCGAGATACCTGCCTCCTTAGGGGGTGCCGGCAAAAATGTCTGCTGGGCTATCAAAAAGACGGCTTAAATGTCCAATAGGAAGCCGTGACATCATCCATTGCAGCTTTCTACTAGTCCAGGTGACTGGGACATTTAAACCTACGAGTTGCTACCAGCACACCCTACGGAGCCATGTCTCTGCGGAAGTATAGGGTCCATTAGAGCTGAAATGATGCCAAGAACTGCAGGGCAGCAGCGCTATCCTGTGACGTCACCCTGCGCTGCCGCCGAGCGGCATCTTGATTATACTGGGGAGACAGAGCAGAGGTGGCTTGGCCAGGAGTGGTTCGCCCTCATTGGCTGAACCGCTCACATGACACAGCCGTCACCAGAGAAATACAAATGTGGAAATCTCTTCCCCAGCCGTCCGCTTTGCAGTACGGCGCACCGCGACCGTTGCCATCGGTATGAGCACTTTCATTGTGTTTATGCTAGTTGTTTTGGTGCCACCGCGCACGTTTTTCTGTATAATCACAGCCCAATACGTTTCAGCTCCGCAGACCCCCTGCGTTTACTCTTTAAATCAAAACTTCATGTTAAAGGAAACAATGATCTAGATCTAAATAAGGTAATTACCAATCTTAATTATTCAACTAGATTGGTCATCTTTCCTATCTTTCCATCAAATACTTTCTGGGCAAGCTAACTGCCTATCTGAACAAACTCCTCACCCCTACCATATGCAGCACTTATCTGCGATCTGACTCCAAAAGACTGTTCATGGTCCCAAGGTTCAGCAATGAATCGGCCGCTCCTGCTCTTACCGTGCACCCCACAACTGGAACAATCTACCGGAGACTCGCACAGCCACCACCAGTCTAAGTTCTTTCAACACTAAAGCTGTCACACATTTTAATCTGGTTTGTAACTGTTACATACGTCTATTATATATATATATATATATATATATATATATATATATATATATATATATATATATATATATATATATATATACAGTGTTCGACAAACCTATACATTTACACGCCCCGGGCGAGTGGATTTAACATCATGGCGAGCTATATATATATATATATATATATACACATACATACATACATACATACACACAGTGGTCGACAAATCACCAAAAAAATCTACTCGCCACCTAGTACCAAACGTGTGCTGCTTGGCCCAATATTGTATTGTATGTCTTTATTTATATAGCGCCATTAATGTACATAGCGCTTCACAGCAGTAATACATGTGGTAATCCAATAAATAACAGATAATATAAATAACAGATCATGGGAATAAGTGCTCTAGACATTAAGGAAGAGGAGTCCCTGCTCCGAGGAGCTTACAGTCTAATTGGTAGGTAGGGAGAACGTACAGAGACAATATATATCTTAGTGTGCATGCAATGTCTTGTATATAATGTATACCCTGTTCACTTATGTAACTGTATTTGTCATCATAACTATGTCCAGGACATACTTGAAAACGAAAGGTAACTCTAAATGTATTCTTCCTGGTAAAACATTTTATAAATGAATAAAAAAATAAATATGCAACAAATGCAGTGTGAAAGCAGGAGATAGGACAGACAGCTAACATCTAAGACGATATAACTGTACAATTATAAATACAGTTAGTGTATGTAAACTAAAAAATATAGTTTGTTAGGATAGCAAACTTTATTAAAACATTTAAATTAAGTAAATCAAACATTGTCACTGCCATACATACATACATTTGCTTTCTAGAGAGAAATAAAAAAACATTGTAAAAAATAAAAAACAGCTCTGGGTACCATCATTCATCTAACAATGTGATATGACAATAGCTTCTCGCATGGTAACTATAAGTCTATATATAACCTCACGTCACACCTTTACAGCCAATCATAAACGTGCATTTTACAACCCTAGTCTCTTGCATTCTGGGAGATCCTACACCTTACAACTGTCCTGCCAGTTACGCAAATATATACACTACATTTGTGAAACATTCAGGCACCCAGGGCTTGAAAAAAATATTACAATGTTTTAATTCATTTAATCATCAATGCTTTGGTCTTGAGAAAGGATTATGTATAAATCGAAACGTTGATTAAATAAAATCACTATTTTGGCCATATTTTCAAGTCCTGTTAGACACAGACACACAGAAAGTAGTATCCTGCTCGGGAACTGGAATACAGAAAAGATGGAAGCAGGCACTCCAGCATTTAGAAACTGGAATAACGTTTATTGCAAAACTAAGTCCTGGAGTGCCTGATATATAGATATACAGCATCTTCAGCCCTTGTTTATCCACTGCTGGGTGAAGACCTCTCCAAGGATCTTCCAGGTACTGCGGGTTGCGAGCCTGTCTTCTCACTCACATACATACATACATACATACATACATACATACATACATACATGCATACATGCATACATGCATACATGCATACATGCATACATGCATACATGCATACATGCATACATACATACATACATACATACATACACTGGTTAAACAAGAGACCAGGAGTCTCCCTGGGAACAAACCTACCCCCCCTGAGCTGTCAGTCTCCCAGCACAGGCTGCTGCACAGGAATCAGATGCACACATAGTCAGGTCGCACACTGCACACCGCACACACCCAGACATTTATATTAAGGCAGTCCCCGCCCATTACGTCACACACAGCAACGGTTACACCCCGGCTGCAGTGTGTATCATATATATCCCGAAAGCACAGTCATAGTCATCCTACTGCACGTTACAGACTGTATAATATATTCGGCTCTGTGTGTAACTAGCTCTTCACAAGCCGTGCACCCGCCGCCATTGTGTCCTATACCATACTATTCCTGGGCACGGCCGGGATTAGTTGGTTACTGATCTCTAGTTTGTTTCGTTGTAACTTTTTCTTTTCGCAATACGACGGCGGTGGGCCTAGACTTCCGAAGAGCAACATTATGCATGAAATATCTGCTATTACATGCATCTTAGTCTTTGGTAATAATAAGAGGTATTACAACACGCAGCAATCTGTTGCGGCACAGACACGGGGCACAGTCCCCTGGTGATTGCGCTAACATTGTTGCGGTTATGATGTGTTACTGTGCGGTAATACTCGGTGTCCCTGCACAGTGCGCGGCTGTCTGCTCTACCGAAGGGAAATGTGCGGCGCCATTTTACCAGCGGTGACTCGGGAGGCCACGGTATATCTCCCCGCTTATAGCAAGAGGCACCCGCTCCCTTATTCAGCAACAGGAAGCCGCATAGTGGTTTATTAAAGAGCGGGCTGGGAGAAGAGAGGAGCAGGAGCGGGCAATGCAAGACGTTATTCTCTTACCTAACCGCTCAACATGGCCGATTTCCCCCCCCCCCCCCCCCGATATACTTACACCCAGCAGATTTCGCAGCATCGCGAGCCGTGGGCTAAACCACTATATTTGGGGGGGGGGGGGGGGCCTAGGATTTTTTTGTGGCGCCGCTGTGGGGAGGGAGGAATTGTTAATTGATGATTATTAAAATTCACATTAATCAATGTTTTTTTTGTGACTAATGTTCTTTGGTATGGTGTAAAAGGTTACTGTGTTGTGTAAAGGTTACTAGACCGGGGTTTTTCCCAGCTACTCTAGCATGTAATGAATGTGTTTAGGGGTTGGAACAAGAACGGGGAAGTACAGGGCTGGGAAATCCCGGAAAGCCCCAGACATGTGGCGCTAAAGTGACATTGATGTGTGCAACTGACATGTGTCACTGCTGATATGCACAATGATCAGCAGCTTCAGACATGTACATGTTGTTATACATGTCCATCAGAAAATCCCGTATTCGGGGTCGTAGACATGGTATATGTAAACATTTTACAGATATAAGGTTGCCACATTGACGTTTTTATCATTTGGGACACCCAACGTATTTTGACAGTGTGCGGTCAGTATGAGAGAGCGAGGGAGCCTTACCCACCGTGTTTGGAGCCATTTTGAAGGTAAAAAAAGGTTCCCTCTGCGAACTGTCCCTGTGCCTCGCTGTCTTGCTGTATATATGTCTCTCCCAGCCTTGCTCTCTCTTCCCCCTGCGGTCTGTCCCTGTGCCTCGCTGTCTTGCTGTATATATCTCTCCCAGACGCGCTCTCTTTCCTCTGCGGACTGTCCCTGTGCTTCGCTGTATATATCTCCCCCAGCCTCGCTCTCTCTTCCCTCTGGATTGTCCCTGTGCCTCGCTGTCTTGCTGTATATACCTCTCCCAGCCTCGCTCTCTCTTCCCTCTGGATTGCCCCTGTGCCTCGCTGTCTTGCTGTATATACCTCTCCCAGGCTCGCTCTCTCTTCCCTCTGTGGACTGTCTGGCTGGTGGGGATGGATTGTACGGAGAGGCTCGCACAGCCCCCCACTTCGGTACAACCCGTCAGAAACTCACCCAAGGACTGAGAGACTCTTACATAGTAGATGAGGTTGAAAAAAGACATAGGTCCATCAAGTTCAACCTGTGCTAAATTTAGACAACAGATTCTTTATCCTATATCTATACTTACTTATTGATCCAGAGGAAGGCAAACAAAAAACCCCATTAAGGGGAAAAATTCATTCCTTCCTGACTCCAAGAATTGTCAATCGGATTAATCCCTGGATCAACATCCTTCCCATGTATACTTATTTGGTATATCCCTGTATACCTTTCCCATCTAAAAAGATGTCCAACCTTTTTATAGTTACACTAGCTGAGAGACCCGGCGTTGCCCGGGGGAGGGACAGTGGAGTGGAGGGGAGGGACAGTGGACAGGAGGAGGGGAGGGACAGTGGACAGGAGTAGGGGAGGGACACTGGACAGGAGGAGGGGAGGGACAGTGGACGGGAGGAGGGGAGGGACAGTGGACGGGAGGAGGGGGGGACAGTGGACGGGAGGAGGGGGGACAGTGGACGGGAGGAGGGGGGGACAGTGGACGGGAGGGGGGGACAGTGGACGGGAGGGGGGGGACAGTGGACGGGAGGGGGGGGACAGTGGACGGGAGGGGGGGGACAGTGGACGGGAGGGGGGGGGACAGTGGACGGGAGGGGGGGGGACAGTGGACGGGAGGGGGGGCAGTGGACGGGAGGGGGGGGGGCAGTGGACGGGAGGGGGGGACAGTGGACGGGAGGGGGGGGACAGTGGACGGGAGGGGGGGGACAGTGGACAGGAGGGGGTGTGGGTTGCTTACAATTTCCGTGTCCTTCCTCTCCACTCCCCCTGTATGTTTCTCTGCTCCCCCCTCTCTCTCCGCTCCTGCTCCCCCCCCCATGCGTAGCTCCGGTCCCCACCCTAGAGTGTCTGACACACACACAGTGTAACACACACACACACAGTGTCCCCCCCCACACACAGAGTGTCACACACACACACACACACACACACAGTGACACACACACACACACAGTGACACACACACACGTCACCTCTCCTTCCGTCCGCCGCCATCTTACTCCGCGAGGGAGGAAGGGGGTCCTTCCGGGCGCCGCCATCTTAGGCGCCGCGTGTCCACTGCCTGTCGGAGCACCGGGGGGGAGGTGAGGGGAGCACCGGGGGGGAGGTGAGCGGAGCACCGGGGGGGAGAGCTGAGCGGAGCACCGGGGGGGAGCTGACACGGGGAGAGGAGGGGGGCGCGCGGCGCGTGCTTGAGAGCCGTGGGGGGTGTCCCGGGCGCTCGCTCCGCTCCCCCGCTGACTGTAGCGGCGCCGGGGGGGGGGGGGTGAAAGCGCCGGAAACAGGGAGACACGGAGAATGTTGGTTCTGTGTGGTGTGATCTCCAGAGGAGCTGCGGCCACGTGCGGTGTCCGTTGGTGATGTGAGGATCACACAGCGCTGCTGCCTCGGGGGGGGGGGGGTGGTGTGCGGTGTCCGTTGGAGAGGTGAGGATGAGACAGTGCGGTGAGGTGAAGGGGAGGTGTGTTGGCAGTGTAGGCCGTAAGAGGCGGTGTGAGCGTCCGGTGTGTGTGGTGTTGTGTGAGGGTGTGGAATGTTGCAGTGCTGAAAGCAATAAGACTGTGTACCTGATTGTGCAGTTCTGTCGTGGTAGCAGGCGGTCAGGGTTTTCTGGGTTGAGAGCAGTGAGGGTTAGGTGCAAATCTCTCAGAGCAGTGAGGGTTAGGTGCTGGTAAGCGTTCCCAAAGCTCAGTGAGTGAGTGGTGGGAGAGTGTGTCAGTGGTGTAGGTCAGTGAGAGGTGGGACAGTGTGGCAGTGGTGTTGGCCGCAGACCAATGAGAGTTGTGCGGGGGCGGACCGCAGACCAATGAGAGGTGTGCGGGGGCAGGCATGGCCTGAGGCGGAGTGACAGGCCAAAGGTGCAATCAGATTGTCCGTAGGGACACAGGAAGATGCAGACAGGCATACAGTGCTTTCACTAATATATAATAAGATAGTAGAACATAGTAGACTCTGGTGCTACACTTACCCTGGTGTGGCCAGGACTGGTGCGACCTGAGGAAATCATTCCTGGGAGGACTCTGCATATGGGGGTGGTGGGGGGGTGCCGCCACGTTTTGGCGGTGGCAAAGGTATACTTGAATTGGGGTACTGGGCAAGGTGTGCGGGAGCTAGAAGTAATGGATGATATCCCTGCTAATGTGTTGCTAGGTAATGATCTTGGAAAGATGGTTACCCACTATGAGACCGCTGTCACCCACCCAGCTCAGGGAACAGCCGAACAATTCCAGGTACTAACGCATGCTAGGTACCGGGGAAGGGTGACTGATGGGTTGCACCGAAGTGGGGCGCTGTGGGAGCCTCTCAGTACAAACCATCCCCACCAGCCAGACAGTCCACAGGGGAAAGAGAGAGCGCGGCTGGGAGAGATATATACAGCAAGGCACAGGGACAGACCGCAGAGGGTGAGACTGGGAGGTTTATATATACCGCAAGATGACAAGGCACAGGGACATTCCGCAGAGGGAAAGAAGAGCGAGTCTGGGAGAGATATACAGCGAGGCACAGGGACAGTCCACAGAGGGAAGAGAGCGCGAAGCTGGGAGAGAGGTATAGAGCAAGATATATATATATATATATATATATATATATATATATATATAAAGCAGAAAATAGCCGTGTTAGTCCAGTTGTGATAGTGCAGAATAAATGAGTTCTTCAGTATTAGGTGATACCTTTTTTATTGGACTAACAATTTATGTCATAGGACAAGCTTTCGAGAGTTATCCTCTCTTCAGGTCAAGCAATACTGATATACAAAGGACTTAATGGCTAAAACAGTAATAAAAAAGTAATAATGTGTGGTGAAGACCTACTCTCAGTCTCAAACCAGCAAAGCCAGTACAACCAACCTCACACTGAAGAGACCCACAAGGTCGAAAGAGTCTGACTGTGAGTGGGCCAGTAGGCTTTGCATCTCATCCCAGCCTATGTTTAAAAGCTGTGTTTAAAGCATGCATTGGCTTAAGGGTTGTTCATGTAATGTGAGCTTGAGACAAAAGGTGGCACTGTGTGCTCATTTGCATGTCATTTCCCAGAATCCCTTGCTGCAGTGGAAATGCTGTGTGCCGGGTGATAATGGTGAAAGGTAGGGTTGCAGACCTGTCTGAGACATGCAAATGAGCATACAGTAATATTTACAGTTGCCATATATATGTATATATATATATATACTGCCCTGAGGAAGGTCCCTCAACGAGGACCGAAACGTTGGCTGCCTGGTGTTCTTAATACACTTTCTTTTCTACATCTGCGGTGTGCTGTCTCAATTTGTTATCAGGATCCCCCTGGTTTCTACACGCTTATTTCTACGCTATGGGACAAGCATCTGCCTTCTGCATAAACGTGAGTGCAAACTGTCATACCAATGACTATATATATATAACATTTAATAAGTAGTGCCTTGGGCTGTGAATGAACTGGTGCACGCTCTGGAAAGAGTAATTTACGCATGTTGCTACAACTGATTTTGGTGAGTTAAAGTGCATATTGTTTTCTATAATAAACAGGGACCAGAGGCGCTGGCAAATATTAATTTGACATCTTATTTGCATAGTTATGATTTGAAATTGAGTAGGGGTTAATACTAACTCACTGGTTCCTTGTGGAGGAGAAAGGTGGGGTGGCTAGAGTAGCCATGTGTATTAACCCAGATTGCATATCTAAGGCTGCGGTCCCAGTGCGTTCCGGTGGGGGGGCAGTGCGTGCACAGTGTTTCACCGCAGATCACGGTCCAGGGAGAGTTTGCGACGGGAGGGGGAGTGGTGGGTGTTTTGCGGGGGCGTGGCCATGAGCTCACACGGCTGGTTCGCCCTCATTGGCTGAACCGCTAGCAGGGGCGTGGCTACGCCTCCATCGCAAGTTCCACATACAATTTTTTGTATGTGTGAAAACTTGCAGTACAGCGCGGCTGCTAAATGTGCGCCGACGCATGTACTGGGCCCGGATAGATTGGGGGGCGGGGCTTGTGCGAGGCGTGCGCTGTAGAATGCACTGGGACCGCAGCCTAAGTCACGTGCTCACTTGTGTGCTGTTCATGGCGGTGGTATATTGGGACGGATTGAGGAGAGATATTACTCATTTGAGGGACCTTTGCGAAGGTGAAGATTGGGGCAGTTTGTGAGCTGTGTATTAATCCTGGATCCTGTAGAGGAGATATTGTCTATTTGAAGGACCTTTGCGGTGGTGAAAAGTGGGAGCGCTTGCGGGCGTCAGTATTAACCCTTGTCCGGTATGCAGGTCGTGTGCTAGCAGGGTGCCGTACATCAGGGGGGCGCAAACTTTTTTCCCTGCGCCCCCCTGCCGGCTGTCCCCTCACTCCCGCGCCCCCCTCCCAACCCCAACTTACCCGCGCTCCGGCGTAATGACGTCACGTTGCCATAGCAACGTGACGTCACATGACCTCGCAGCGTCATTTTGACGCCGCGTTGCCATGGCGACACAGGGAGGAAGCCGCCGGAGCCACGGTAAGTTAGGTTTACAGAGGCCCTGCAGCTCCCCCGGCACTTAATTTAAGTGCCTTCGGGAAGCGCGCGGGGCCTCTGTAATCCCCGCGCCCCCCGTCGGCAGTGTCGCGCCCCCCCTGGGGGTCGCGCCCCACAGTTTGCGCACCGCTGCCGTACATGACAAGCTGTATCATGCAAGTGATAAGTGATTAACTTTTGCTTCCTGTTTTCTTTAAATGTATTTCAACAGTTCTGCAATTTTGTAAATGTTTCAACATGTTAAAGCTGCAGACCAAGCAATATCCTACATGTGTGGTTTTTAATAAATCAGCTCTGTACTATGAGAAAATATTTGTAGCATTAATTTGTATCGTTTTAATGTATTATAATGTAACAAGCATTTTTTCTATAGCAACCATTTGACACACCCCTGCCCTCTCTCTAGCAGTGCACCGATTGAATCTAGTGACTGCCTGGTCACATGAACTTCCCCACAGAACTTTGCATCTTTAGGCCTCTTCTGCTGCACTGACAGCCATTTAGTGAACCCCCGAACCAAATCTTCACCAATCGATCACAGGAGAACGGATCGATCGTCAACTTAGCTAATTACTTATCATTGTGTGGATTGTATTGATGCACATATTAAAGGAGAAAAAAATTAAATTTAAAAAATGGCAGCTTGAATTGCTTTAAGTCTGTATCAGAAATATTTGTTATAAATGAAAGCAAATATATTTTCTTTATTGATGAATAGCAAGAGAGCAGTATAATGCCGAGAAAAAGAAAAGAGCACATAAAATGCCCATAGTGTAATTTGGTTTAATTATAAAAACAGATTAAAACAAGTGGTATCAAACTCACAAGGTCCAAAGTAAAACAACCTTCACACTTTTTATGGAAAGAGTGGTGCCCACTGAATACGTCCTGCGGTGTCCATCTTCTTTCCTCTGCTCGCCAGTCTGCGATCGAGTGGTGCGGTCGCTTCTACGACATTACCCACAGTGCGCTCTATCCTGGCAGCTCGTGTGGGCGGACTGAAGGAAGGACCAATGCTCCTTCGCAAGTAGTGGCGGGCAGCCAAAAAACAACCCTATGCGTTTCGTGATTAGGATCACTTCATCAAGAGTGGTTTGTCCATGACTTCAGCATTTTATATTCGTTGTTGTTGGCAATCAATTTAGTAAGCGCCCTCTCAATTGGAAAACTAAGGGTGCTGTGCAGATTAATATATCGGCTAAATCAAACAATTCATGGACCCAAAGAGACTTAACCTGTCACAAAGGGGACCTGCACATTTTGCATTTATTTATATAAACACATCTGTGTGAAGAAGCCTAGCCTTCATCTTATACTTTAACTAATTTGTAGATTTAATGTTACAAGGTAACAATGCCTTTATAAATATAGTTATAGGCTTCTCCCTACAGAGACGGAAATATAACAACCCATTAAATACATTGACATATATTTGTTTTATTCATTATATCTATAGATATAAAATGACAAAAAACATATATAATATCCCTCTCAGGGACATTGTAACTATATTGTAACCATATAGTAATAGTATATAGTATAGTATATTGTAACCAGAAAGTAATAATATGTATCTTAACCTATAACCATAATCTAAATACTCGGCTATAATTGATTTTAGAACAAAGAAGGAGATAATAGACGGGATGCCCACAAGAATATATATGATATAGTTTAACATACATGTTTTAGTCACTTTTCATTATGAAATGAAAAGTATATGTAATTACAGAGCTCATGTAGAGAGTATTATATAGACATACGTGTATATTAACCAGGTTAGAACATAGGATTTAGAACTTTAGTACATTATTGTTTATACAAAACAGTTCTTAGGGACATCCCTGACATCAACTTCGCTCTCACTCTGTTCCCAGTTCTCTTCCATGTCCACTGGGTGTGCTGCTGCTCCTGTCTTATCTGGGATTTCCCTCTGCTGTTTCCTCTTGGTTCTATTAGTATCCTGTCTTCTGTCTTTCCCCTGCATTTATAGTTTCCTGTTCCTGTTTTAGTCTTTGTTTTGTTTCGAGTGAATTTTCTGCCATGCCCTGTTCTGATGACCTGTTCTTTTTACCACTATACAAATATACAATAGTGAGAGTCAGCACTCCCAAGATGGTAGCAAAGGTGCAGGGAACCCCAAAGAGACCCCTTAATCTCTCAATACATATAGACAAAAACTGAGGAAGGGACCCTACACACAAATTAAGCAAACAAGAGGAGCATGTAAAACAGAATGTCTTTTTACTGAAAACAAGCACTAAACACACCGTACATAGTGTATACAAATACACACAGGTAAAGTATGTGAGCTCAAAAAAACAACAGAACCCAGAACAAAGGTAAACCATATAAAAGGAAATACTTAACACAGCTCACAATAATGACTGAGAAACAGGCATAAAAAATGGCAGAAAAAAGGGGTACTGGTAAAAAAAAAAATGGGTCACAATAGGGTAGGCAAGCCAGGAAAAAAAAGGGGGAGAGGGAAGAACAGGCTGCATTTCTGACAGGCGTCTCCCAGAGTTGGATGGTTTCTCCTTTGCTTCCTTACTTATTTTTCTCATGTGTATTGGCATCTGGTAACTTTTTTATTGGGTACTCACATAGGCAACCCATTAAGGGTAGTACTGCGGTGGTTTAGAACCATTGAGAATGGCCCTGAAGATGGGTTATCCCCGATATGTATCCCTCGATTTAATATTATCATTCCACTCTGTAAAGGAGTGAAGGAGTTAACTCCCCCTACAATGATCTGGAAACCACACACTGGTGTCAGGTTTCCTACCTGCCTGAGGTGTATGACATGAACTGATTAAACAGGGTTTAAAAGGCAGGAAGTGAGCACCTGTCAGTGTGCCTGTTGGAGTCTCTGTTAGAGTTCCTGTTCCTAATTTTGCAAGAGAGGAGGGTCACCGAGGATTGCCTATGACACAGCTGGGATTCACACCCAGCAACAATAGAGCTCCAGCCCACAGGGATCCAGGCTTCTTGTTCACCAGAGGGATTTGCCTGGGAACAGTGGGGAACCCAAAGCCCAGCACAGCAGAGAAGTGTACACAGAAATAGGGCAAGAGACTTCCTGGGAGCAGCAGGACAGCAACGCCTGCATCTGAAGTTTAAGAGCAAAGAAGTCGAGCGCAAAATACTATAGTAGAACAATAAATAGTAAAAAGATAAATAAAATAAATAAAAAGGTATGTACTGTCCTGTAATGGGTGCTGCTACTGGAGTGGATTCAGTCCAATTCCACTATAGTAATTGCAGTATTGTCAATTACCCTTGAGGAAGTCTTGTTTGGACAAAACGTGTAGGGCAACACCAGCGGCAGAGACAAGTTGGGTGAGCAGAGTTAGTGTGGAGGACTACCCAGGACGATTAAATTCCCTAAATTCAGAGACTGTTTGTAGACGGCCCCCGCGAGGGTCTGCTGAAAGAAGAGTTTCTCTTGGACTTTTTTCCCCCACAACACGACCCACTGCTGGGCACTTGTTAATATGCCTGTGAGTTTTACCCTTTTTTAATTACTACCTTTATAAAGCTATCTGCACTATCCTTGTGTCCTCTCCTTTTGTCTCCTTTTTGGGAGTGTCCTGCCCTTCCAGTGGATATTCTACAACCTGAGTTGGTCAATCTGAATAACCGACAGGCGAATGTAATATCACTTATCTACTGCTGTATTTTTAACTTTTTACTGTGTTGCACTATTGATGTGTTTTTCTCCTTTTTTATATACAGCAGCTCCCCAGACATACGGCGGGTTCCGTTCTATGGTCCCGCCGTATAGTGAAAATCGCCTCCTCGCTGCCGACCTCTGCCCGTGACTACGCCTATTTGCCACCTGCCTCTGACCTCTGCTGGTTTACCGACAATGCTACCTTACCGCCTGCCCTGGACCCTGATCTGTGATACCGTTACGTCTTCGTTTATGCCTGCTGTTCCAGCCACTGATGTCCATCCCGCACCTGCCACCCTAAGAGTCCTATACTAAATGTATGTATTTTATAACAAGAAAATAATCCATATCTCTTACTATTTGAACAAAAAAGAGATGACATTACTAGACCTATCTCTGTCAGAATGAGGGGAGATTTTTGGGACAGGTAAGTTTACAGGAAAGAAATTATATCAATCTCCTTGTTTTACCCGTAAAGTGAGTCTAGAGCAGGGGGGCGCAATCTTTTTTCCCTGCGCCCCCCTTAGGGATGTCCTCTCCGCGCGCCCCCCTCCCTCCTCCTTACCTTGATTCCCGGTGTCTGGACGTCATGACATCACGTTGCCATAGCAACATGATGTCATATGACCCCCCGGTGTCATTTGACGCCGTGTTGCCATGGCGACACGTCTCCAGATGCCGGCTGAATCACGGTAAGTAGGTTTGCAGAGGCCCTGCAGCTCCCCAGCACTTAATTTAAGTGCCTTCGGGAAGCGCGCTGGGCCTCTGTAAACCCCGCGCCCCCCGCCGTTAATCTCGCACCCCCCCCTGGGGTCGTGCCCCCCACTTTGCGCACTGCTGGTCTAGAGAATAAATCCAAAAGGACTCTTGTTGTAAAAGTTTTTTATTCCTATCTCCCCGTTTCTGATCTGGTGGAATATGCTCTATATCTAGGTCACGGACCTTTAGGGTGCTGATTATGAAACTGACCAAAGTTTTGTGACAAGCTATGTAACACGAAACCTTTTATGATTCTTGCCATACATACACAGAGCACTTTTCACAACAGAAAAAAAACTGTGGGTTTTGAGTGTAACCAGCCTGTATTTGAAGGAGTTATTTCATCTAAAGATCTAAGTTTGCTTTGTGCAAGAACACTTTTAACAGTTCTTGCTCTTTTATTAATTACTCTTGGGATCGATGGCAATAAAGTTTTGAGAACTTGATCACTTTCTAAGATATTCCCATTTTTTTAAGGAATAGTTTTGATTTTATGTGCCACAGAGTTATATTTTGTAATAAAGGAAATACCACCTGACATTGTATTGCTGCTTTCTTTCCTATCTTGTTTACGTTTACCCTTTTTATTTATTAATGTGTTCCTATCCAAATGTTTGGCCTTTTGCATAACTGTTTCTATCAAGGTTTCATCATATTGCCTTTCTAGAAAACGGTCTTTAGAACGATTGCCTGTTCCAAGTAGCCAGGGAGATAACTACAGTTCTTCCTGACCCTCTGGAACTGGCAGTAAAGAATAGTCTTTAGCCAACCACTATAATGGCTACTATTGGTGTGTAAATAACTGTTACAATCAGCACTTTTCATGTAAGTGTAACCCTGTTTCCCCCACCCAATCTCACATAGGCCTATCTCTGGGAAACTCGCTCTGGTTACAGGGTATAGTGTGGTGCAAATCTGCTGGTAATAGGGGGCCCTGGGTCTCCTGTATGGTGTTATAGGGGAATAACAGGACAGGCTTCTGGGGTCTTGCCCGAATAGTACTCACAGGTGCAGCGCCTCCTCTTGCAGCCCCCAGGTGTATGGGGAGAAGTCTCTGCAGAAGAATCTCTTCCCCCTCCTCCCAATAAACTTCACTCTCAGGCAGGAAGTATATTAAAACACTGCTTCCTTTATTGGTCTCTGTATTCAGCAGCACAGTTGATAGTAGCTTGTAGGGTGTCCACCCTCAGGATATCCCTAGACTCACTTCCAGCCAAAGGGCACCAGGAGCAGTCCTAGCTCTTACCTTATCCCCTGCTGGGATAAGAGGAAACGGTTTCCCTCCGCTCCCCTAAGGGAGGGCCTCAACCTGCCAGAGCCCTGACAGCTTGGTTAGGGTAAACCAGCCTCTCTCACGGTACAGTGTCATACATTCCCAGGTTATACACCCACCCACCCAAGATTGTGAAACAATACAGGAATACTCCCAACGTGGAGAATTCTCCCTAATAATAATGTCGGGGATCAGGCTTCTTTACTTCTCGTCCATTATGGTCTATGACCCTCACAAAATACAACTGAGGATGCCCATTCTCAGGGCAGTACACTATTTTATTTATGAAATATTCCTCCCTACACTCCACACCCTCATTAAGGAACAAATCCTTTCCTCCGTCTGGTAAGTGGTGCTGCTACTCTTTGACCACAGATAGTCAATGACTGCATCTCTTAGCCAAGTATCTCTTTGGTCTTCAATTTCCTGCATTATCGGTTCGGGCACATAAGGATACCCATGAGACTGACGATAACGTGCCACAATTGCCCTATCTGCTCGACTCAACTTGGTGAGCTTTTTATTCCTCGCCTTGACTGGCAGTACCCAATATTCAGGCTCCTCAGGTGCTATTTTATCATAGAATATTGAGGGCCCTTTAGGAGTCACTAACTTTTGTGAAATTTCTCTCCATCTCCTTTTAAGTTACTTGGCAACCTCCTTCTCAGAGTTCATGCCTTTGTCCCACCAATGATCTACTACTTCATTCTTTACTAGAATAAATCTCGTGTGATCCATAGCCTTATCATACCCTTCAAATAATGGGGCCCACCATTTATCACTGTGTTCATATGATAGTGACACACACATAGACTCCTCAGACTCATCTTTAGATGACACTCCAGATGTATCCCAATCTGTAGAATGTGACCCCTTAGCTTTACCCCTAGACAGGTTTAAATACAGTGGGGTTGGGCACATGTATTCTATTAGCCCACGCTATCTCCCCATCACACCCCTCATCACTGGTCTGCCAGTCTGGATGTCAAGGGAGCTTTATCTTTCTTACCCCTACTAGGACCCGGTGTACAGGAACGTGAGATGGTGCAGTGGCGCTAGGGGCAGGGATAAGGGAAGTGCCAGAGTCCAAGACAGTGTCTCTAAGTCGGGCTATGCCGGAACCAGTAGGGGCCTTCTTACTGTCACAGCCGGCACGCCTCCGTGTCCCTCGGCTGGCTAGTACCTCTCAATATTTCTTCATCTCCTCTGCTGTTATGCTGAAAATTATCGGGGAGGCAGGTGCGTGTCTTTGCTCCAAACTCAGGGTCGATCCGGCAGTGACGTCGTCTGCGGAGTCTGTGTACAAGTCCCCACGCCGGAAGCGAGTCATCCTCCGGAAGCGGCACTGGAGGTTTGTCATGGTCGCGGACACGTGAGTAGGCCTCAGGATGATCTCTCTCTCCGGCCTCTTCCATTGTCACCTGTCGGAAGTAAGGGGGTGGTGGTTCCTCACCGCTCCGCTGGCTCGCGATACTCCGCTGGTCCTCCGGAGCAGTCTTGGGTCTCTTCTCCGCCACACTGGGAGTCGTCACTGCCATGGGACTTCTACGCGGCTCAGGCCGCACCAGCACCTGCTGTCGGGGAGTCTCCGGACTCATCCACTCCGTCTCTCCGGTAGTGTACTCGACGGCCTCACCGCTGGGATGGTTCGCCCGCTGGCGCATCACCACTGATGAAAGGCTGTCCTTCTCGGACGACGGCAAAGGCACCTCAGCAGGTGATCCACATCGTTTCTTCATGCCGTCACTGGCTGCTATGGGTACGAAACGGTCCCATTCTGAAACCCCCAATTCTGGCGCTCCCCATTCCGTCGGGGTAAATTTCGGCAATGCTGCATTGGAAGCTGTTGGATCTGTATACGGAACCAGGTCGGCCACCGGTACGTTCTGTAGGGCACACGGGCCCAGGTTAGCAGCCACATCAGTGCTGTATACTTCCATGAGCGTCGCTTGAGGTCCCTCAAACGGAGCAACAATAGTGGGAAACTGGTCTACTGGCCATAGATAGTATATTCCACACTGCTGGCATCGTGCAGTGGTACTTGGCGCCGCCCCAGGTAGTCTGCATTGCAGGCACTGACACAATAGGAACTCCCGACCCTCGATATCAACAACCAGGAAGCCTCCTGGAAGTTGGTAAGTAGCGACGTTGCAGTCAGCCATCTCTTCTTTCGAATTTAGGATATTCACCTTGCTAGCTCGACAATTTACTCCTCTGTTGCCAGCTCTGCAATAGTGAGGGTGCGGTAGCTCACATCCGGCTCCTCCTTCAGCTTGGGCAGAACGCTGTGATTGGTTCTCATCGTGCCCCCTCCCTCTGGTGGAGATTAGAGGCGGGGCACTCGATATCACTTCGTGACTTGGACTCCTCTCTGAGCCAATCACAATACAGGGGCCCACGGCTCCTGCTTTCACGTCACTTCCTGCACATAGGTGGGGCTCTAGCTTTCGCGCCAGACCCGGCCAAATCTTTGCAAGTACTCTTCTCACAGCCCTTTTGCACACAGCACGTGTGCCATCCAGACTCGGTGGGAATCGCCATCTTAGCTTCTTCGCACCACGCGGTGCACTATCAAGTATAGCAGCCGCAATCTTAGCTCCACATACCTCTTCACCCATTGTGCTCCCTTGCTGGGCAGGAGCCATCTTTGGTGAACCCACAGCTTTCACTATAACACAACCCTCATAAGGGGGTCCGCTCTCCTGTGAACACTGCAATCCATTTCAGCTTCTGCTCAGTGGTAATTCAGCATACCCCAGGCTAGGCAAAACTCTCTCATGTACATTGCACACGATGACAGTCCAGTACAAGTAAAAAAATAAAAATACAAACCGGCGCCTAAAATTGTCCAAAGATAGTCTATTGGGGATCCAATTGGACCGGGACACAAGATCCACTTCCAGTCTTGTGCTTCCAAAGTAGTGACCACGACCGGATGTGATGTGATATGTGGAATCAAGCAGAAAAATAAATCATTGTGCAAACTGCTACCCAGAGGGACAAACAGTACAAACACTAAACAAACAACAGATGACACATAGTGCAAACTGCTACTACTGGAGACATAACAGTACAAACACTAACAAACAACAAAGACACATACAGGCAAGCTGACTAAATGAAAGAGCAAAATTTAATACAACAGATAATTTAAAACACAGTGGAGAACACTACAGCAGGCAGCTAGTCCGGTTATTCTAAAACCAAAATCCAACTCACGACAAGTCAGAAGTAAATGCGCGGTGGATTATGAACATGGGAATTCAGCAGCTTGTCCACCAGTGGCGTCGGGCTGCTTTGGAAGCAGCTTCGGTGCTGCAACACCTCTGCCCCCAAGTACACCCCCAGCGACAGACGATCGCACTAGGAGGTGTTGCAGCACCGAAGCTGCTTCCAAATCAGCCCGACGCCACTGGTGGACAAGCTGCTGAATTCCCATGTTCATAATCCACCGCGCATTTACTTCTGACTTGTCGTGAGTTGGATTTTGGTTTTAGAATAACCGGACTAGCTGCCTGCTGTAGTGTTCTCCACTGTGTTTTAAATTATCTGTTGTATTAAAGTTTGCTCTTTCATTTAGTCAGCTTGCCTGTATGTGTCTTTGTTGTTTGTTAGTGTTTGTACTGTTATGTCTCCAGTAGTAGCAGTTTGCACTATGTGTCATCTGTTGTCTGTTTAGTGTTTGTACTGTTTGTCCCTCTGGGTAGGAGTTTGCACTATGATTTATTTTTCTGCTTAATTCCACATATCACGTCACATCCGGTCATGGTTACTACTTTGGAAGCACAAGACTGAAAGTGGATCTGTGTGTCCCGGTCCAATTGGATCCCCAATAGACTATCTTTGGACAATTTTAGGTGCCGGTTTGTATTTGTGTTTTTTGTTATTACGACTGACTTTGTTTTTGGGTCAGCATCTCTTGGCAGCCTTGCCTTATTATTTTAAGGTATTTTAAGTATTTGTATTATTGTACACCGATAAGTATTGTTTAATTCTTAGCGCTAATATCACCATTTTTTTCCCTTAGTCCAGTACAAGAGCTCTACGGTGATAGTCTGGCTACCGGCTAGTAGTGCTTTTGGGGGTCTTCTCCCCTGCGGCACTGCGTGTCACCTCCTCTTGGCAGGCCAGTTTCGCAGACCCTCTCCAGAAATTGCTGGACTCTGTTACCAGTATACTTCCTTTAGGCATCCTACGATCACTCGCCTCAGGAGACTAGAACAGCTCTAGCCCTGTTGCCAGCTCTGCTCACCTCTTTAGGCCAATCTTAGGTCGAGCTTTGTGAGGTTCAGGGGCCTCCTGACTACACCTAGACTCCCTCCTTCATCAACACTTGCTCTGGAAGCATACATCTTAATCTTCCAGTTCTGCTGCGCTGAAAGCCTGTCCTGATTGCTCTCAGCAGTGCCTCCAAATGTAACCCTGTTTCCCCCACCCAATCTCACATAGGCCCTATCTCTGGGAAACTCGCTCTGGTTACATGGTATAGTGTGGTGCAAACCTGCTGGTAACAGGGGGCCCTGGGTCTCCCGCATGGTGTTATAGGGGAATAACAGGACAGGCTTCTGGGGTCTTGCCTGAATAGTACTCACAGGTGCAGCGCCACCATCTCTTGCAGCCCCCAGGTGTATGGGGAGAAGTCTCTGCAGATGAATCTCTTCCCCCTCCCAATAGACTTCGCTCTCAGGAAGGAGGTATAATAAAACACAGGTGTCACGATGACATCAACTTTTATCAACACATTTATATTTCTGGGTACTTGATTGAACAGAACAAGTTGCAAAATAAATTGTGATTTATTTCCTTAATAGACAAACACACGACATCTGCAGAATACACTTAAAACACACTCACTGGGATCAGGAAACGAAATAAATTGTCCTTGGAACGAAAGAAATGGTCCTTTGCTTGCCAGTGCAAGAAATGCAGCCTTGGTTTTAAAAGTCCTGTGGTTATGTGGTTGTTAACCCCTTCACTCCTTGACTGGTTGCTGCTGTACTGGAACAAAGTCTTGCATCTTTACATCATGGATTAAAATTCAGGAATCACATTGGGAAATACCTGGGAAGCCACAGTTATAGACTGGCCAAAGCAATCTTTAACATGTGGATCCAATCCCCTCGTGGGAACAAAAAAAAACACGAATAGCCAAGTGACCCACAGTTCATAAGACCGGTCAAAAGGGCTGTCCAGTGGGCAGGGCGCATGGGTCAGGTTGACGCCCATGCCACTTAGCATACCTGGGCTACACCCATTTCTTGGGGCCACTGTGTCTGGTCTCTGACTTAGAGGTGTCACTAGCCTGACATCTGCTGTGCATCAGTATGCCAGTATTGTATACATTATGGGCCTCTGGGTATTGTCATAATTGACACTCTTTTAGACAGGGGGACTCTAAATCTGTGGGAGCCTTTTGAGTCTCCATCATAAAAATAATTACAACCCTTTCAGGCTTGGTCATAAAAATACCGAAGTTCATTCACCCATATTACAGCTGGATGTCCAAGTAATTCCTGCTTAGACTTACAAAAAAAATACCTCCTGCCTTACATTTAAGATCTTCTATCATGTGTTGGTTAGAGGGTATGGCAAGCAATGCTTCTTGTCTTTTACCCTCGCAGACAGGGAATAGCCTGCACATGGGGAATAACAATGGTGGGGACAGGGCAACAACAGTAATGCATGGCAAATCAGGTATTAACCCTTTCCTCCCCGTCACACCTCCCCCACTCAAGACGCAGGGACTGCCCTGACCACCCCGTCCGGTGGCTGGGCTGACCTGCCAGCTCTTGAAGTTAGTAAGTCCTGAGGGCTGTCCTGGCAGGAAAGGCCATCAGCATTACCATGCTCACTTCCCTTCTTGTGCTGGATGGTGAAGTTCCACTCCTGTAAGGCAAGACTCCAGCGCAAAAGTTTAGCATTTTCCCCCGACACCTGTTGTAACCAACTCAAAGGATTGTAGTCAGTTATTACTGTGAAATGTCTGCCATACAAATAAGGCTGTAACTTCTTTAGAGCCCACACTATAGCCAGACACTCCTTCTCAATGGTGGCATAGGCCACCTCTCTGGGCAGCAGTTTGCGGCTTAGATATACTACTGGGTGCTCATCGCCCTCCTCCCCCACTTGGCTGAGTACAGCTTCAATGCCAAAGTCTGAGGCATCAGTCTGCACCAGGAACTTTTTTGCATAGTCTGGAGCAGCAGGTATAGGAGCGCTGGCTAGTGCAGTCTTTAATGCCTGAAACGAGACCTCACATGCAGGAGACCAGACTACCAGCACAGACTGTCGCTTCTGGGTCAAGTCAGTCAGGGGTTTGGCAATGGCGCTATACTGAGGGACAAACTTTCTGTAGTAGCCTGCGGTGCCTAGGAAAGCCATGACTTGCTTCTTGGTTTTGGGAACGGGCCACTGCACTATAGCTTCCACCTTAGGTGGTTCTGGCTTAAGATGCCCACCACCCACTCTGTGCCCTAGGTACAATACCTCTGCCATCCCTACTAAGCACTTGGTGGGTTTCAACGTGAGTCCTGCTTCCCTAATCCTGGATAGCACCGCAGCTACATGCACTAAGTGTGAGTCCCACAAATTACTAAAGAGAGCAATGTCGTCCAGGTATGCCCTTGCAAACCCTGGCATACCCTCCAGCAAGCGATTGACCAGGCGTTGAAAGGTAGCCGGTGCATTTTTTATCCCAAATGGCATCACTAGAAATTCATAGAGGCCACTTGGGGTAATAAATGCAGACTTCTCTCTAGCCTCCTGGGTCAAAGGGATCTGCCAGTACCCTTTACTGAGGTCCATAGTCGTCAGATACCTTGCCCCCGCGAGTTCATCTAACAACTCATCCATGCGGGGCATGGGGTAGGCATCTGACACCGTGCCCGCATTGAGCTGCCGGTAGTCCACACAGAACCGGGTGGTTCCGTCCTTCTTAGGCACCAGGACTACCGGACAAGCCCAAGGGCTCTGGGACGGTACAATTACCCCTAGGGCCAGCATCTCTTCTACCTCCCTCTATACTGCCCTTCACCTCTGCTGACACTCTATAAGTGTGCTTATGCAGAGGTCTCAGATCCCTTGTCAGCACTGGGTGTTCTGCAATGTGTGTCTTCCCTGGCTTGTCTGAAAACAGAGCCCTATACTTCTCTAGCATAGCCCTGGCATCTGCTCTCTGCCTGACACTCAGCTGAGCCCCTATCTCCACCTGCTCTATGGTACCTCCCTGCCTAGCCTCCCCCAGGAGATCAGGCAGAGCATTGCTCGCCGGATCCCCCATCGGGGGGCTGCAAATGGCCAGCACCGACGGCACACTCGGTGCTATGTACTCCTTCAGCATGTTGATGTGATAAGTCTTATTTCTCTCTGTCTCAGCATCTACCTGTACAACATAGTTGCACTCGTTCATCTTTCGCAGTACCGGATACGGTCCCGACCAGGCAGCCATTAATTTGTTCTCCCGAATGGGCTTGAGAACAAGTACCTGCTGTCCTGGGATGAACTCTCTGCTACGGGCATTCTGATCATACCAAGTCTTCTGCTTGGTCTGAGCAGCCCTAAGGTTGTCCTGTGCCAACCCCATGAGCATCTCTAACCGGTCTCTGAGATCTATCACATACTGAAGCACAGAAGCATCAGTAGTGGTAGTCTCCCCTTCCCATCCCTCACGGAATAGGTGCAGAGGTCCCCGTACCCTGCGACCATATAGCAGCTCAAAGGGAGAGAAGCCTGTAGATTCTTGCGGCACCTCTCGGTACGCAAACAGCAAATGCTGCAGGTGAATCTCCCAGTCTTTTCCCTCTGCCTCTATAAATGTTCGCAGCATCTGCTTCAGGGTACCATTGAACCTCACATAGTCTGTTGGTTTGGGGGTGGTAAGGGGTCGTGCGCTGGTGCTTCACCCCGAGACACTGGAGCAATTCACTCATGAACTGCGACCCCTGATCGGTTAGGATCTCACTAGGGAAACCTACCCTAGAAAAAATGGCTAACAGAGCTTTAGCTACTGCCCTAGCATCAATACTGGCAAGCGCTACCGCCTCAGGGTACCGGGTGGCAAAATCCACCACCGTGAAAATGTAGCGCTTTCCTGACCAGCTGGGAACCATGAGGGGTCCCACGAGGTCCATAGCTACCCGCTGAAAGGGTTTCCCTATTACCGGTAACGGGTTCAGGGGTGCCTTAACACGGTCACCCGCCTTACCTAATCGCTGGCAGGCATCACAGGATCGGCAGAACTCTGCCGCCTCACTGGATGCCCCCGGCCAGTAGTAACGCTGCAACAGCCGGGCTCGCGTCCTTGCGACCCCCTGATGCCCCGCTAGTGGAATGGAGTGGGCTACCCGCAACAACTGCTGCCTATATTCCCGGGTTACCACTAGCTGTCTCTTCCCCGTTCATACCTCATCTAACCCGGTGGTCCCTTGCTCTCTGTATAGGAGTCCGCGGTGCTACAAGAAGTAATCAGACCCCTTGCTTGGCTTAGACTCAGATGCCCGCAGTCTCAGGCCCTCCAAGCTGGGATCAGATTGCACCGCATCCCTAAACTGGGCACCTAACTCTGGCCACCCCCCGGTCACATCTGAGTCAGGGGGATGGAACAGGTACAGGGAACAGTAAGTCAGTGTCAGAAAGCGACTGAGTCTGGCTTACCTGTCTGGTCTCTGCAGAGACTACTGGAACTGTAGGTCCCAAATGCAGGGGGACAGGGGCTGGTTCTGCTGCGATCCTTGCTGACTGGCCCCTGGTGATTGCTGCAACAGGTGCCAGCTCAGTGGTAAAAACACAGGTAACGTGTCCTAGGTCGCTACCTCAGCATCTAACCCAGGCAAAAACCCCACCTCCCTAATGCCACGTCCGGCACCCCAGTCCAAAAAGACCCGGGCAACCTGGAGTGACCGCGGTCCTCCGTCTGGCATGGTCACTTGCATCCCGGTGCCCGGGAGCAAATCCTCTGGCCGCACCATATCAGGGCGAACTAGAGTCACGGTGGCACCGGAGTCTAGCAAGCTGTCCGCCTGCCGGTCTCCGATAGTGACCTTCCACAGATGCTTCTGCCGGACATCGTTGGGCTGCATCCCGACTGGAGCAACCTGATGTCCCCCGCTCTCAGCTGCTGGTCCTGAGGTGGCAAGTGCAGTCTCTCCGCTGGGCATCCCTGTGTGGGCTGGTTCCACGGCTGTACTTGGCTCCTCTGTGTGTGCCAGTCGCACACGGGCGACCGGCCTCGCAGCTGGTGAGCGTTGCCCCTGATGGGGTCCCTTGGACCGGTCCCGGTCCGGACAGTCTGGCCTGAGATGCCCGACCTTGTTACAAGTGTAACACCGCCTCTCATGCTTGAACTCTGCAGCCTTGGGTGCGCTGTTTGCTGCCGCAGGCTGGTGTGTCCACGGAGGGGTAGTCTTAGCGCCCTGGGCTGCACGGCCCGCTCCTTTGAGTGCTACAGGGTCCTTAATTGCAACTTGGCTGGCCACATACTCATCTGCCATTCTCGCTGCATCCTCATAGGTCTGAGGTTTATGGTCATAGACCCATCCCCTCACATCTGTGGGAAGCTGCTGCAGCAGCTGCTCTTGAAAGAATAAGTCCAGCAGGGTATGGAATGTTGTAACTCCATTCCCCTCCACCCGCTGAGTCCAGTGCAAAGCCATCCTACTGGCATAGGTGCTGTATGACTCTCTGGGGAGTACTACCCCCGTCCGGAACTTGCCCCTGTAAGATTCTGGGGTCAGGGCATACTGGGTTAGCAGCTTGCATTTCACATGACCATAGTCATCGGCATTCACGCGTGGAATACCCATCACAGTCCGTTTGGCTTTGCCAGATAACAGTGGTCGCAGTCTGACCACCCAGTGCCTTCTTGGAATTCGGAACCGGGAACACTGCGTCTCTAAGTCATTCAGGAATGCATCGAGGTCATCTGTGCCATCCACGAACTTGCTGAAGCTGTGATGATCCGCCCGGGAAAGACCTTGTTCCCCGTTTGCAAGGTAGGCGTTGTGGGTTCTTCCGAGCACTGCTGTCAGGAGCTGTACCCGCTCCGCAGTGCTAACACCCGTTCCCCATGTAGCCAGAAGTGCAGTGAGCCCAGGGACGGCACGCTCGGCAGCCGCAGCTGCTACCTCGTCTGCAACCCCTAGCGCCAAGCCACCCACGACCGGGGGGTCACTAGCACTCTCCTCATGTCCTTGCAGCCCCGGAGTTGGAGGGACCTCCTGCACTTCGGGCTGAATAGCGTCAGCCAACACAGCAGCTACGGGGACTTGCCCATCTGGTAGGAGCCTGCGGTCCTCATGATGCTCCAAATCCTCCTCCAGTTGTGCCTTCGACTGCCCATCTGTCGGTAAGCCATACCCCGCACATCTCTCCACGACTTTCTCTCTGGTCCATGACCTGAACCTTCCTGAGCGATCGCTCATGGTGCCTTCGGAGTATGGGTGAAGGGAACAGTGAAGTCTCTCGTGCTCTTTAGAAGTGTGTGTCAGTTGCTACTTGTCTGATGAGCTTGCAAGCTACAAGGTCCTCACTATATTACAGAGCCCGCAGGAAACTACAATATAGGTTCAATCAGTATCCGGCCAGCTGCCACCAGTTTTTTAAAAGCTTGTCACGATGACATCAACTTTTATCAACACATTTATATTTCTGGGTACTTGATTGAACAGAACAAGTTGCAAAATAAATTGTGATTTATTTCCTTAATAGACAAACACACGACATCTGCAGAATACACTTAAAACACACTCACTGGGGTCAGGAAACTAAATAAATTGTCCTTGGAATGAAAGAAATGGTCCTTTGCTTGCCAGTGCAAGAAATGCAGCCTTGGTTTTAAAAGTTCTGTGGTTATGTGGTTGTTAACCCCTTCACTCCTTGACTGGTTGCTGCTGTACTGGAACAAAGTCTTTCATCTTTACATCATGGATTAAAATTCAGGAATCACACTGGGAAATACCTGGGAAGCCACAGTTATAGACTGGCCAAAGCTATCTTTAACATGTGGATCCAATCCCCTCGTGGGAACAAAAAAGACCGGTCAAAAGGGCTGTCCGGTGGGCAGGGCGCATGGGTCAGGTTGACGCCCTTGCCACTTAGCATACCTGGCTACACCCATTTCTTGGGGCCACTGTGTCTGGTCTCTGACTTAGAGGTGTCACTAGCCTGACATCTGCTGTGCATCAGTATGCCAGTATTGTATACATTATGGGCCTCTGGGTATTGTCATAATTGACACTCTTTTAGACAGGGGGACTCTAAATCTGTGGGAGCCTTTTGAGGCTCCATCATAAAAATAATTACAACCCTTTCAGGCTTGGTCATAAAAATACCGAAGCTCATTCACCCATATCACAGCTGGATGTCAAAGTAATTCCTGCTTAGACTTACAAAAAAAATACCTCCTGCCTTACATTTAAGATCTTCTATCATGTGTTGGTTAGAGGGTATGGCAAGCAATGCATCTTGTCTTTTACCCAAGCATACAGGGAATGGCCTGCACATGGGGAATAAAAATGGCGGGGACAGGGCAACAACAGTAATGCATGGCAAATCAGGTATTAACCCTTTCCTCCCCGTCACAACAGGGTCCTTTATTGGTCTCTTTGTATTCAGCAGTCCAGTTGATAGTAGCTTGTAGGGTGTCCACCCTCAGGATGTCCCTGGACTCATTCCCAGCCAAAGGGCACCAGGAGCGGTCCTAGCTCTTCCTTTATCCCCTGGTGGGATAAGAGGAAACGGTTTCCCTCCGCTCCCCTAAGCGAGGACCTCAAACTGCCAGAGCCCTGACAGCTTGGTTAGGGTAAACCAGCCTCTCTCACGGTAGAGGTAGAACTGCCTACATACAGGAAGTGCAGTGCCTTAAGTACAAGTCCAGTAGGAACCACCCCTGTGCCTCTGATTGGACACAAGACCTGATTACACTACTTTCCCTGACTCAATGTACTGCTATGAGTGGGGAAAACCCATAATTACTCCTGGCAACCTACCCTTACTAGGCCTTACTGCCAGGAAGAGAACAGACCTATTGCCCCAAAACCAATCAGGGCTACATAAGCACTAGTTTTGATCTCCATTTTCGCGGTTTTCTCCGTTTGAAGATCTAAGAATTTTTTTAGAATGTAATATTATATTTATTAGCATTAATGTATTCAATGAAGGAATCCCCTGTAACAAACTTCCCCTAGTCTTTTCAATAATTAATTTCATATGCAACCAGGAAGTGGCAAGTAGTTTATTGGCTAGCCCGTTATTACTTTTTAACAGGATTACTGTAGGATAAACAGTTATGCCACAAGGTTGACAATAAAGGAAACAAAATACTGTTAAACAGAAATGCATAAACACGGCTTTCTTAATGCATTGTAATCACTTGCCTCCTAGGCTCCTGTCTCTTCCCTGGCTGAGACCAGAATGAGCTTCCCTGTGTTCTCAGAAGCCTGTCTGTATACTGTAGCTCCTGAGATTAGATGCAGGTGCTAGCCCTTTGCCTTAATTAGCTGTCTGTCTTTTAAACAGGGAGTTTCCAGCAGTTAGGCAGCATGCCTGACAAACCTTTGTTTTTATTGGTTGCGTGTTTGTAAGTGATTGGTCTGTAAACCCCATCACACACACCCCTGCCCCCCTCCACACCAGCAGCACATTGTCAATGTACTGTAACATCTCCAAAGAAGACGTGCTGATGGAAGGGATTAGAACCATAAATGTATTTTTGCTCCCAGCTACCCATAAAATTTTTTGACGTAGCTGCAAGCAAATCGTGTACCCATAGCAGTACCTCAGGTTTGAATGTAATACTGCAGAAGAAACCGAAAATACTTGTGATAAATCATGAAGCTTATACACTTGACTATAAATAGTCTATGATTATCTGTTATGGTGGGATCCTTGAGCAGACGTGTCCACAGCCTCCAATCGTTTAGTGTGTGCAATTATAGTGTATAAGGATTGTACATCACACGTTACCCAATGGAAATAATTCTCCCATTTAATGTCATTTAGAAGACTCAAAACATGTTTAGTCCCTCAGACATCAAATTTTGGCTGGATCCATACTTTTGCAGAAAAAGATCCACATCCGCAAAGTACATTTTTTCTGTCTTGCCTTTAAATACTCTCTGGGCAAGCTACCCGATACTAGCACTTATCACCTGAGATTCAACTTCAGAAAACTGTTCACTGTCCCAGGGTTAAACAAGGAATCTGGACGCTCCAAATCTTACTGTGCACCTCATGTCTGGAACAACCTACCTGAGACACTCAAAACCACTTCCAGTGAAAGTAATTTCAAGAATTCAGCTGTCTCAGATTTTAATCCTTGTCTGTAACTGTTGATTCCGTCGCCAGCGCTTATAGTAAGCGCGACCGAGCGGAAAAAAAATTGGTAGCGAGTTAAATTTGATTTTTCAGAGACTGTCGCCACATGAGACAGTCTCTGAACCAATCAATCACCCTGTCACCAGTGACATCGCTGGAAAACAAAATACAACTTTCGCTACTGGCGATGGGTGACGTCATCTGTCGCATCGCCGTCGCGGGCACTATAAGCGCGGCCTTCCATAAGCATTCATTAACTAACTGTCCATGAAATGTCTGTAAATTGAATGTATAAGCTCTTTTCATTTAATGTAACATGTATTGTCATCATATCTATGTGCCCGGGACATACTTGAAAAAGAGAGGTAACTCTAAATATTATTTCCTGGTCAAATAATTGATAAAAAAGAAAATAACAAGGGCCATCCTACGACAATGTTTGTTAATGGTAGGAGTGTTGTCATGCACTTGTTTACTACTGAACTTCGGAGCTCTGCAGCAACTTTGCTCTCTTCATGCTTATGCACTGAGGCCAAATAGTAAACAAGCACAGATCGATCCGTGCTCTAACACCAAGTAGTAAACGAGAATGCAGCAACAAAAGCCTGCTCAGGCATGGGCACCATAACTACTCTCATTACTCAGTGTTGTCACGTGCTTGTTGCACTAATAAACTAATGCAACCTCCTGCCTTTTAATTAAAAAATAAATAAATAATGCAAACAAAACACATTTCAACTTTAATAGTCCTTGTCACGGGAGACCAGATTTATCAACACATTTATACCGGGATCATATGATGAGGTAAAATAAATTGTCATTTATTTCAGGAAAAGACAAACACACAATGTAACACAATGTAACACAATGTAAACACTAAAAATACACTTACTTTGGATATCTGTGGTAACACAAACTACCTTTCCTAGTTGTAGGTGCTTATGACCAAGCTTACCCTAGTAACCGTTGCAAAACAAACAGCAAAATAATCCAGACAGCTTTTCCTTCAAGTAGCCTCTTCCCGCTGGAGACTTGTTACTGGACATTTAGGCTGAGTCCATACAGACTTCAGCCGTGCAGAGGCACGCGGAGGCTTAGTGAAAGTGGGTGCTTTCCTTGGCCTTAGTTCGCGCGCGGTCCGGGGGCGTGTCGGGGGGCTGGCCAGTGACATCACGGAGCTGGTTCGCCCTCATTGGGCGAACCGTTCACGTGACCGTCCCTGCGCTCCTGTGAGCGCTCAAACTAAAAAAAATTGCCGGCTATGCTTACGCACGCCTGCGGAAGCATGCGTGAGCCCCTGATAAAGCTGCTCTCATTGCGGCTGCAGGGGCTCACTGACAAGCGTCAGTGCGCCTCAGCGCTGGTCAGCGGATAAGCGCTGACCATGGACTCGGCCGTAGTCTCTAAGAATCTTAGATGACTTACTCAGAGCTTGGTATTCTTGGAACACACATTGAATAACACCTCTGGGATGGTAACTAGCAGTCTTATGCACTTTGGGACATGCAGTCCCACAACTTGTCCATCAACCGCCGGCATGGGAACTTCATCGCTGACCAATTACACACTTTGCCAGGTTTGTGAAAGCTGGCACCTATGGCTTCAGAAAAGTAAGTGGACATGTGCGCAGATCGCCATCTTGCACACTTATTATTCTACGCCTCCCGTAGGCTCAATGCCCAAAAGTCTGGGGTAGGTGACATCTGGCCAGGATAGCTTGCCTTCATCCCAGGATGCTAGCACTTAACTTAGCTATCCTGCCCATCTGGCTGCTCACACCTATGGCACCGGTGTTACTTTGATCTAGGGGACTTCCAGGAGACAACCTTGCACCAAAACCTGGGGTGGCCAGGAGTTCTCCTTTGATCCCGAGATTAAAATACCCTGCATTATGTTACATGTATAAAGTAAAACATTTTCTTAAAACATTGCTGCTTAATAAAATATACTTCTATACACGTGTAGCCAGGTTCCCCCATTTGCTCCGTGACCCCCGTTACCTCCGCTGATGGTGGGGGCTGCAGGAGGCAAGCAGCAGCCCCGCCGGCGTTCCTGGATGTTGGGTCCAAGCAGGGAGCACTCCGGTGCTTCGGAGGCCCCCCGGCAGCTCCCGCAATGGGCGCCGCCATCTTCAATGTAGTTGCGCATGGGCAATGGGTCGAGGTGAGGCTACAGAGGTTGGCGCATGCGCAAAGGAAGTGCGCGCGAGGTCCCCACAGGGTAGAATAGCTCCCAAGAAGATACAGCCCCCAGAGTGCACAGGGGCAGAGTCAGGTGACGCCAGGTAGCCAATAGGGCTGTAGGATTTCCCTGAAGGGGAGATTGGATACTTTTCGCACGCTGAGCCCACGTTAGTTGGCGTCAGGAGCAGCTAGGGGAAGGAGGTAGGGTGCAGGAGTCAGTGACTCCCTGCACTAGGCCAGCAGCCCCCCTAGGCCCCAGATAGCCCTGAGCCACCAGTAGTATTGAGTGTTATAGGGACAGGCCCTAGGTTAGGGACCCTGCCCCTTACTATCCAGAGCCAGTTAGGGACACAGCGGACGCTGCGCTTCCATACAGAGGCTTGGGATCAAGCCTGCTCAGCAGAGAGAGCGGAACCGCACCAAGGGTGGACCGCCCTCACAGATCTTCGCACCGGAGGAACCGGACATCACTCCAAAGCTCGTCTGATCCTTTGTGAAGAGTCTTTAACGCCCAGGTGCCGTCGCACTGGGCAGGTAACGTTACGCACGTGCACACACGGGAGTACTCTCACATAGTGGCAGCGCTGACCACGGGACAAGGGGGGGTTATTCTGTTGACACGGTGTGGGGGTACACGGTGGTGGGTGTGGGGATTATGCAATATCCTTATGCAGTGCTAACCGTTAATGTGGTTAGTGAATGTTATGCTTATATATGCAGTAAAGCCTGTTCTGTTTTACAACTGTTTGCTTAACGTGATTGTTTCCTGTGAGGTCCTCCTCTCACTCCGTTGGGATCCCTCCCAGGTGGAGGCGTTGCACCACGAGATCATATTATATGTGTGTACCCCAGGCTCCCCATGCGGAGGCTTAGGCTCCTGAGAGCCACACAGGTTACACAGCAGGTAGTAGTGTCTGTGTTCACAGGGAATACCCGTTACATTTGGAGGCGCTGCTGAGATAGCCCGGGGGTGCCCTACTCAGTAGTTCACGTAGTATCCTACCAGTCAGCATGTCTGCGCTCACGCCCCAACAAGTGGCCGACTGGGCCGAAAAGCTAGGAGAGCTCCTGCGACATGTAGTCACCGTAGACAGGGTACCTGCCGATGTATCCATGTTTACTGTCTGTAGCGCAGTAAGGACATTACCTGGTCTGGCAGGAGGCCGCCTCATCAGCAAGCACTACAACATTGACCAGCAAGAGAACACCCTACTGCTGGCCACGGAACAAGCTATACCCCCTGATAGAGGCCCACAAGTAGTGTATCTACCAGAGACTTTACCGCAAGGGTGCCCTCTAATTTACCCTGGAACCGTTTCCAGTCACGTAACTTTCCTTACCAGACATGCGGGTTGGGAAGGCAAAGATATGGCCGCCAGTACACCCATCAGATCATGCATATCCCTACCCCGAGTGACTTTCTCTTCTGATGCTAGGCAAGGGGCCACCAGCTGGGCCGGTAGCCCGCCAACATCACCGATCCCTAACCGGTTAATGAACAGCTTCACCCCAACCCCTAACAGTCAGGGAGCGGGGATTGCAAGTTCCTCAGACAGTGGCGGCTCTATACTAGGAGTGACATTCCCGCAGCTTGTGGAAGCTATAACTACGTCCGCCCAAGCTCAAAATTACAGAAAGTTGAAGGCGTTTTTCAGGAATGGTTCCTGTCTCCGCAGGCGAAGAAAGCAACGAGTCTTGGAAGGAACACACCCTCACGGTGATCGATGAATGGCCCTGCTCTGATGCGGTAAGACGTCAGAGAATCCTGGAAAGCCTCCGACCCCCAGCAGCCACTATGGTCAGTGCACAGCGCGACCAAGACCCTGATTTCTCTGCTCATCAGATGGTAGACTTATTAGTCCAGATCTATGGCAAAGATGAAGATGAGAGTGAGCTGTGGTTCAAATATTACGGTCTCCGACAGAAGGAGAAGGAATACCTGTCAGACTTCCTTCAATGAATCCAGCTGGTCCTGTGGAAATTGCGAACTTGCGGCCTCATCCTAGCCTCAGAGATGGGCGAATGCCGGCGCAAGCAGTTCTTCCGAGGGGCCATCCCCCACGCATCACATAGTGATCATGATCAGGTGCTCACTAATGGAGGGGCCTCCCCCTACCTTCATGGACATTTTGGGGATCGTCAAGGGTCATGAAGCCTATACCAAGCTGCATACAGGCCCCAAGGTCAAAGATCCCCCTGCGAGTGACATCCCGGGAGCCTCTGCTTGCCGGATCAAGAAACCTGTCAAAGAGGAAGAGGAGCCACCTAAGTCGCCCTCAACAAAAGGCCGGACTTCGGGGAGATCCTCCCCCACTTACGCAAGACGACTGGATCCTAAAGATATCGTCTGCTATGGTTGTGGACAGAAAGGTAATTTCTCCAGAGAGTGCCCTGATGGAGTCACCCAAGAAAAGAAAACGCCCAGTAAAGGAAGCGCGGCTAGGTCCATGATCTGTCGGATACAGACCACAGAAGCCAAGACATCCGAGGCCACCCCTGCGCCTCCCGAAGCCCCTACGGACCTAAGCCCAGACGATGGAATTCCGGCCGGGGATGGTTACTGTCAGGTAGGCCCCTCTGCCATCGTGCGTGTGGTAGTAGAAGGAGTCTATGCCTCTGCTTTACTGGACACCGGTCCCAAGTGACCATAATATACCGACAATTCTACGACCAACACCTTAAGCACTGTCCCCTGCGGTCGGCGGAACATATGAAGGTGAGGGGGTTGAGCAATGAAGATTACCCCATCGATGGGATTGTGAGAGTTCAACTGGAGATACTTCAATTGAATACCAGCAAGAAACATCCCATGCATGTGGAGGCGATGGTATCCCCGAAGCCTCAAGGACAGTGTCAGTACCCAGTCATCTTGGGAACAAATACGGATATAGTGCGAGCCGTAATCAGAGCCTACCTGAAAGAGACCAATGAATTGCTGATGGCCAATCCACTCCTTGACCCAGTACTGAGAGAGGAGTGCAACAGAGTATATGCCTTCGAGCGTCACGGGGACCTCTACAATCGTCAATGCGGACTGACGACCATTTTACCAGGGGGAGTGCAATGCATGGCCGTCTGGTGTTGTTATCCCGGTCGAGATGAGACCGATCATCTGTTCTCTCTGGAGAGTACCCCTGAGGAAGAGACCCAGAGAGGGTATAGGGTAATACCCGAAGTGAGAGAGTGGACGACCAGAATTCCTCTACGAACCTACGTGTATGTTCAAAATATCTCTCCATTTCCGATGGACATTGATGCCGGACAATGTTTGGGCAGCATATATCCGTCAGCCCGGTAGAAACAATGCCCCAGGTAAACACCGCTGCAGTGGGTGAGCAGTTAGTCGATCTGGACTTCAACTTCGGAGACTCGACGCTGCCAACTGAGTGGAAGGATCGACTGACGGCCAAGCTGAATGAAAGAAGGACGGTATTTTCCACCAGCGAGATGGATGTGGGCCGCAGTCGCAGCGCCCAACAAACCATTAGGTTGAGTGACGCCACTCCGTTCCGTGAACGCTCTCGTCGCATCGCCCCCAGGGATGTGGACGATGTAAGGAACGTCCTGAAGGAAATGGAGACCGCTGGGATATTGACGGAGTCTCGGAGTCCTTATGCATCACCCATAGTGGTGGTAAGGAAGAAGAATGGATCTGTAAGATTGCGCATCGATTATCGAACTCTGAATAATCGTACGGTACCCGATCAATACAACCTTCCTCGCATTGAAGAAATCCTGAATGCTCTAACCGACGATCTGGGTACTACCAGGTACCTATGAGTGAAGAGGACCAGGAAAAGACAGCCTTCGTTTGCCCCCTGGGCTTCTACCAATTTACGCGTATGCCCCAAGGTATATGTGGAGCTCCTGCTACCTTCCAGCGACTGATGGAGAAAACAATCGGGGACATGAACCCTCAGGAGTGTCTTGTCTACCTGGACGACATCATTGTCTTCGGGAAGACCCTGGAAGAGCACGAAGAGAGTCTGCTGAAGGTGATAGACCGTCTTGGAAAAGAAGGATTGAAGTTATCCCTCGACAAGTGTCGGTTTTGTCACACCTCGGTGACCTACGTGGGACACATCGTGTCTGCTCAAGGAATTGCTACCGAACCAGCCAAAGTAGAAGCGGTAGTGAACTGGCCGCGTCACGGAACTGCGATCATTCCTGGGTTTCTGTGGGTATTACCGTCGCTTCGTGGAAGGGTACTCTAGTCGAGCTAAACCCCTGAACAATCTGTTGAAGATATACCCTGAAGATACCGGAAGGAAGGCCACGTCGGCCCGTCAACTGTTTGGCGATAAGTGGACGTCCGAGTGTGAGCAGGCCTTCCTGAACTTGAAGAAAAGCCTGACTGAAGCACCAGTGCTTGCATATGCCGATCCAGAACAACCATATGTTCTGCATGTGGATGCCAGTCTCAATGGACTGGGCGCTGTCTTACATCAGAAGCACCCAGAGGGACTTCGGCCTGTAGCCTACATCAGCTGCAGTCTGACACCCAGTGAACAGAAATACCCTGTACACAAGCTAGAGTTCCTGGCTCTCAAATGGGCGATCACAGAGAAACTTCATGATTACCTCTATGGTGTTACGTTTGAGGTAAGGAAGGATAACAATCCCCTCACGTACATCAATACTTCCGCCAAGTTGGATGCAGCAGGGCACCGATGGCTGGCAACCCTATGTAACTACAGATTCTCTCTGAAGTACAAGCCGGGACCTTTGAACATTGGAGCTGACGCTCTATCACGACAACCAGGATTAAATGCTACTCCCGATTATGATGAATGGGAAGAGATCCCCGGGCCAGGGATGCGAGCAATGTGTAGCATAGCGGGCGCCATCAATGATCAGGTGGCCTTCTCCGAACTACGAGTTGCAGAATCGTTAGGATGCCAGTCGCAGGCTATTCCCGCCGCCTACTGCGATCCCAAGGGAATGAACATAACCCATGACAAAGTCATAAGATGGAAAGACTTAGTGGACTATCAAATGAGAGATACAGTAATCAGCATCATTCGGCAAGCTGTTCAAAGAAAAAATCCAGCTCTACTGAAAAGTGGTCCCCGAGACCTGATCGCGTTGCTAATGCGTGAGGTGGACAAGTTCGAGATAGACAATTGCTTGCTCTATAGGGTAGTCCAATATCACAACCACCCCGATGGGCGACAACTGGTGCTACCCCAAAACTTGAGATATATGGTGTTGAAGTCTCTACATGATGAGCATGGGCACCTCGGTATAGAGAAGACTTTTGGGTTAGTCCGAGACCGTTTCTTCTGGCCCAAGATGCGGGAAGTGGTGGAACAACACTGCCGCCATTGTTCCCGGTGTGTCCAATGCAAGACTTTGCCTACCAGAGCAGCACCCATGGCCCATCTCAAGAGTTCAGGTCCAATGGTGTGTATGGACTTTTTGTGTATTGAACCCGATACCCGAGGAATCTGTAATGTGCTGGTCATCACGTACCATTACACCCGGTATACTCAGGCCTTCCCCACAAAAGACCAGAAGGCCATCACAGTCGCAGAAATACTATGGGAGAAGTTCTTCGTTCACTATGGTCTTCCAAACCGACTTCACTCCGACCAAGGGCGAGATTTTGAGAGCACTCTGATCCGAGAATTACTCAAAATGCTGAACATCGCCAAATCCCAGACGACTCCGTACCACCCCGAAGGAGACGCTTTGCCTGAACGATTCAACAGGACCTTGCTGGACATGCTCGGAACCCTGAAGGGTGCGCAGAAAACGGAATGGAGTCGACACGTAGAAGCTTTGGTACTCGCGTACAACTGTTCTCACCATGAGTCCACTGGATTCTCCCCATACTTCCTCATGTTTTGGCGGGAGGCAAGACTCCCAGTAGATGTGCGTCTTCGAGTATCAACGGATGGGATACACAATGCTACCCATTTCAAGTATGTGAAAAGGCTAAAGGACAGTTTGCAGCAAGCTTACCAACAGGCTGAGAAGTCTACAGCTAAACTGAATGCTGGCAATAAGAGACGATATGACAATAAAGTCAAGTATCGGGAGCTACGTCCTGGGGACGCTGTGTTGCTTCGTAATCTGGGAGTCCCCATAAAACATAAACTGGCGGACCGATGGAGAGACGGCGTATATGAGGTAGAGTCACAGATGCCTGGCCTCCCGGTCTATCGCATCAAAGACACTGACGGCCGGGTAAAGGTTTGGCATCGTAATCACCTTCTCCCCATCCGACAAGTGGGAGACGAAGAAGCAGAAATACTGGCCTCACCGCTCAACGGTGAGTCCGACTTATCAGAGATGGGTCTAGAGACTGTAAATAACGAAACCCACTCTGAAACTCCTGAAGACCCTATGGGAGGACCCTCTCAAAGGGACTATTCCACAGAAGGGGCAGCTCCCGGAGGAGCTACGGGTAAAGGGCCCCGTAGGCCAATGCCTACTACGGTGGCACCAACAGGCCAGCCTTTGGATCCACAGAGCCCGTGCTGTGTGCCAAACAGAGACTGTTCAGAGACATTTCTCCCCTCAAGGGAAGAGGCTGAGCCTCAGGACTGTACTTATTATTCCCCAGAGGGAGTTGCTGAAGAACAGCTCCGTAGGAGGCAAAGAGTAAGGTACCCTCCAAACCGGGTAACCTATGATCAAATTGCGGCACCCCATTATGAGGCTCAGCAGTGGGCTCGCAGCAGAGTGCAGTCCGTCTTTGTGATGTTCAGTGAAATGTGCAATCTGATTTAGAGCTGATAAGTGTAAGATCACGTTTGGTTGTTGCATTTTTATTATATAACTATGTTGTGTCATTTTCATTATATAACTGCTGTATATAGTTATTTAAGTTGTGTCCCAAGCGCGGACGTTGGGGATTTTACCAGGGGGAGGATGTAGCCAGGTTCCCCCATTTGCTCCGTGACCCCCGTTACCTCCGCTGATGGTGGGGGCGTCCGGAGCCAAGCGGCAGCCCCGCCGGCATTCCTGGAGGGTGGGGGCCGAGCAGGGAGCATTCCGGTGCTCTGGAGGCCCCCGGCGGCTCCCGCGAGGGGCGCCGCCATCTTCAATGTAGTTGGGCATGCGCAATGGGTCGCGGTAGCCGGTGGCCACTACAGAGTTTGGCGAGGCCCCCACAGGGGAGAATAGCTCCCAAGAAGATACAGCCCCCAGGGTTCACAGGGGCAGAGTCAGGTGATGCTAGGTAGCCAATAGGGCTGTAGGATCTCCCTGCAGGGGAGATTGGATACTTTTGCGCGCTGAGCCCATGTTAGTTGGCGTCAGGAGCAGCTAGGGGAAGGAGGTAGGGTGCAGGAGTCAGTGACTCCCTTCACTAGGCCAGCAGCCCCCCTAGGCCCCAGATAGCCCTGAGCCACCAGTAGTATTGAGTGTTGTAGGGACAGGCCCTAGGTTAGGGACCCTGCACCTTACTATCCAGAGCCAGTTAGGGACACAGCCGACGCTGCGCTTCCATACAGAGGCTTGGGATCAAGCCTGCTCAGCAGAGAGAGCGGAACCGCACCAAGGGTGGACCGCCCTCACAGATCTTCTCACCGGAGGAACCGGACATCACTCCAAAGCTCGTCTGATCCTTTGTGAAGAGTCTTTAATGCCCAGGTGCCGTCGCACTGGGCAGGTAACGTTACGCACGTGCACACACGAGAGTACTATCACATAGTGGCAGCGCTGACCACGGGACAAGGGGGGTTATTCTGTGGACACGGTGTGGGGGTACACGGTGGTGGGTGTGGGGATTATGCAATATCCTTATGCAGTGCTAACCGTTAATGTGGTTAGTGAATGTTATGCTTATATATATATGCAGTAAAGCCTGTTCTGTTTTACAACTGTTTGCTTAACGTGATTGTTTCCTGTGAGGGCCTCCTCCCACTTCGTTGGGATCCCTCCCAGGTGGAGGCGTTGCACCACGAGATCATATTATATGTGTGTACCCCAGGCTCCCCAAGCGGAGGCTTAGGCTCCTGAGAGCCACACAGGTTACACAGCAGGTAGTAGCGTCTGTATTCACAGGGAATACCCGTTACACACGCTTCTGTTAAAATATGTTACAGCCTTTTGGTGTATTGAGATAGAGTGTACGTTAACCTGCTTCCTTTACACTAGCCTGTATCCCTTACACACTGCAAGGCAACACATGCGCAATACACCGGTCCAAGAGCTAACACTCTTAAAACCCCAAAACACAATTCAGGGGCAACCAAGGTGGCTTAACCCTTATTAGTGAGCCTGGTTACCCCCTCACCATCACAGTCCTGTTCTGGAAACATATTTAACAATTAATAGTTAATGGGGTAATTCTATATCTCCCAAAGTGGCTGTTTGAGACGTTTTTGGTTGACAATCCCCATAAACGTCCAGGGGGATTCTTCCCCACAAAAACAGCTTGAACAAGCACTAAGTATTATATAGAATTTACCCCTGGGTGTCTTTCTAAACTTGTGTTTCATCCATACCAGCTACAGCCATACCAGCTACATTCTAATTGGGAACATCGCTGCTACTTTTGAAACCACCTTTTCTTCATTAAAGCAGCACACCAGGTTTTGCAATCACTGTGCTAATCATGAAATAGTATATTTTTATAACTAATACACTACAAGTAGTAAAGATATGTGGACTAGTTTGTGAGATAATATACTTCAGACTTGTGATACAGTAAAATTTTAGGCAGGCACCAGTAATTTGAGTCATTGTCTATTTGTACTTTTTTAAATTTAACAATTTACAACAAAGTGTAAAGGGGCTAGGGGACAAAAAAAGGAAAGGTGGAGGAATCAGGGCATTTACTTTAAAGACAAGTTTATAGCATCAGTTACATTCAAGTTGAGACAATGCCATATAAAAATACATGTTTAAATACATGTATTGTAACCCTGCCCCCTTCATCAAGAGTTAAGTGTAAATCCATTTGTAGTCGTGACCCCTGATTCACCCCGAGGAATGGGAGGTTGCGCTTGCAAAGAGTAGTTGCAAAAGCCCGCGAAGGAGGAGAGTACATTTGGCGGGAGAGGAGCAGTCCCTTGACCCAGCAGCCCTACGGGGAGGGTCAGGTGAGAGTGTTTAGCCTATGGGCGAAGGAGTTGCCGGAGATATAGGCAGTGGTTGCGCGCACGTGTAGCCAGAGCTTTTTGGAGAGACGAGGAGACGGAGATACTGCGCGGGGAGGTTGTACCCCCAGGCGCAGGCCAGGTGCCCCAGGCCCAGCTAGCCCTGAGTCACCTTAGAGACAAGCTGATCTAGGGACCGCCTTAGTAAGGGTCTTACCCCCGTACTGTTGAGTTGGCCCGGGACTATTCTGTCGAGAGGGAGATCTGTGCTCAGACCCCCTTTGGAGTTATCCGAGTCTGAGAAGGAGCGCCCCGGACCCTAGCGAGGGAAAGAGCGTTGCCCACACCGAGACCCCTTTTCGAAGATCGTGGCCATTCCGAGCACCGGAGTGCTCGGCAGGTATTTCATCAAGTGCACCAACTATAACTTCCATTCACCCGAGACATAGTGGCTGCGCAGTCACCCATACACACACATAAGGCCTGTTGTGAGTGGGAGAACTGAGTAGCATATTTGGACACGGGGTGGGATCACCCGGTGGCGGGATTGGGGGATGTTGTTGTTGGCGTCCGCCGAGGCGCAGGTTAATGTTGACGTCCGCCGTGGCGTGTTATATAATGTGTACCGGCCTACCGGAATGTCATGCCATGTAATGTATCGTGAGTTTGATCTACCAGTAAAAGAGATTGGTTTTAGAACTTGGCTGTGTAAAGGAAATTCTTGTATTTACGTCCTGCGAAGACTAACTCCCCCTTTGGCGGGATCTGTCGCAGGTGGAGGCGCTGCACCTCACATATATATTGTATGCACCCCAGGCTCTCCGTGGCAGAGGCTTCTGTCCCTGTGAGCCAGCAGGTAACACAGCACATAGTAACAGCTTGCTAGTGATAGGAAGCAGGGTTACACATTCTAACAAAGTTACTGCAGAGCAACAGGTTTTGACAAAGGGAAAACAAGAAGAACAGAGGGAGCACAGGTTGAGGGATAATATAAATGCTTAAAACACTTTGGTTAGATTCAAGGACATTTGATCCTAGACCATTGTTTGTGGTGAAGTGTGGAATAACATAAACACTTACACGGCCTTGTGTAAATGCTGTCACTTCAAGGTTTCTTTACTTTACTTCTTTATCTTCTGTGTCTTCTTGGTGCGATCCTTTCTTCTCCTTTGGTCCAAAAAATGGCTTCTCCAATCTTTATATGAAAATGACTTGCAGTCTTGCCCTCGGTGCATAAATGGAGTACAAAACAGATTATAAGGGACAATTCAAATACAATATGACAATCACTGAAACCAATGGTTTGATAAATCAAATGCAGAAAAATTACTGCAAACACTCACACGGGCAAGTGTGAGTATACTCTTGAGGGAAGTATCTTTAATTACATCTCTTTGGGGAGCTATCCTATGAGGCCCCAGCTGTTCCCAAAATAAATAATGGGAAATAGGTGATAAGTGAGGGTATAACAAAATTACTCACACGGCCGCGTATGAGTACACACTACTATTGGTTTCTTGGCCTCCCTCCTTAGATATCCAATAGATTCAGCTACATAGAGATCACTTGGTGTGATATTGACACAGTGAATCCAAGATAATGTAATCGTGATCTTTAATAAAAACTAAAAAACAATGCACAAAATCTCAGTACAAACGTTAAAAAAGCGCTCAGTCAAAGCGACATGAGAGCTGAAAGAATAGAAAGCGGACAGTCTATTAGGATAATTTTGCAGGGTGTTTAGGTGCACAGCTAACTCTCCGCGTCCGGGTGTTGTGTTGCGCTCTGGTCTAGGATCACATGTCCTTGAATCTAACTGTAGCCATGCTGTAAAATGGTCTGCAATTCCACTCCTGCTGGCAGTAAGCCTGGTAAGTTACAGGGTTGCCAGCAGTAATCATGGAGGTTTGCCCTCACGCCCTGGTGGGGTGTCGTATACATGGAGGGGAGTGGCTGCATACTCTGAGTCCATTGTTAGTTACATCAGAGCTGTGACAGTTCCTGAAGTATATAAGGCACAGCACTGCCCAAAGTTAGTTGTTGAACAGAGTAACAAGTCTGGGTTGAGACTTGAGAGTGCAGGGACCACTAGTGCAGAAACTAGTGGCCCAGTTAAAGGTTATGTCTTGGTTTGGGGTGGGAAACCCCAAACCAAGACTGCATCTGTAGGAAATCACTGCACATTTCCTGGAAGGTTGAGAAGTATTTCTTTGGGTTAAACTTCATATTATATCATATTTGCTATTTGTGTTGTATTTCACTTCTGACAATTTGTTTTTGGGAATATTTGGTGCCTATTCAAATCACTTGAGTTCCAGTTAAAGGTTAACCAGCCACAAGGCCTACACTGTGTCCAGGGACCTGGCACAGGGGTGATCTCCCTACGGAAAGAGGGGATCCCACTCCATTGGGAGGGCGTACCTTTCAAAGGGACAGCAGAACCAAAATGTGCGGCTAAGAAGCTGGCTGTGAGGGGCAGCTGGCCCATAAAGATGTCAATAAATATGCTCTTGATAAAAGATACCCTCATGTGTGAGTCTGGAGTTACTCTACAGAGGATGCCACCACAGAGAAGTTCCTCATCAGAACCATCTCCCTGCGGATGCAGAGATCTTGATGAGGTGGAGGCGCTGCACGTGATATAAGTAGGACTCGCACACACTACCTCAGCTACCTGTCTGGGTTGACAATCCCCGAAATTATAACATAACTTTTAATAGGTATGTTAAAATGAGATGGCAAAGAGAAATTGGCGCAGTGTATAAATGTGCAAATAATTGTGCAAGTGGTCAAACAAGTTAAAAAAAACAGGAAGGAACAGGATGTTTGTATAGTGACCTGTTAAGACTATAGAGGGGCTTGTGAAGCTCTAATAGTTAATAGCCCACAGGTTAATAACCTCCATTTGCCAAGTAGTAGCTTAACAGCACTCCCGTCTTGACTACTGTAACCTCCTGCTGTCCGGCCTTCCTACCTCTCACCTTTCTCCCCTATAATCTGTCCTAAACGCTGCTGCCAGAATCTCTCTACTCTTTCCAAAATTTGTCTCAGCGTCTCCCCTGCTGAAATCCCTCTCCTGGCTTCCTATCAAATCCTATACCACACACTCAATTATCCTCCTCATTTTTAAAGCTTTACACTTCACATCTTTTAAAGCTCCTCCTTACATCTCAGCCCTAATTTCTCGCTATGCACCATCTTGACTCTTGCATTCCGCTCAAGGATGTCTTCTCTCTACCCCTTTTGTATCTAAAGCCCTCTCCCGCCTTAAGCCCTTCTCACTGACTGCCCCACACCTCTGGAATGCCTTTCCCCTCAATATCCGACTAACACCCTCTCTATCCACCTTTAAGACCCACCTTAAAACACACCAGCTTAATGAAGCATATGAGTAGCTCCATGGCCGATAATTAACACCTCATACATTAACCTTGGCCCCTTGCAGACACACTTACCAGAACGCCCTCCTACTGTCTGTACGTTCTCCCTACCAACACATTAGATTGTAAGCTCTTTGGAGCAGGGACTCATTTTCCTAAATGTTACTTTTATGTCTGAAGCACTTCTCCCCTTTATGTATTATTTAAATGATTGTCACGTATATTACTGCGGTGAAGCGCTATGTATATTAATGTCGCTATATAAATAAAAGTCACACATACATACATACATACATACATACATACATACATACATACATACATACATACATACATACAACAGGGACACAGACAAAATTGTGACACACTCTTAACAAACTACACCAGTTACTTTCATTCTGCACATTAATAAACAGGGAAGGACTTGGATCTAAAACCTGTGTTATAACAACTAGGCTAGGAATGAAAGCAAGGGTAAAATAAACACCCTATAACAACAGCTACATGAGGGTGGACAGCCTGTAGATAGAGTGAGGGACTGTATGGAGTATTTAGGCTCCTTTAACTAGTGAACATAGGGCCTCATGCAGTAAGCCCCGATAAGGCGTTTATGGGCATTTTTTCCCTTCCAGATTCAGTAAGCCCCGATAAGTGGGAATTATCGGCAACTTTTCTTCCGAAAAAAATTTTTCGCCACCCGGCTGCTGATAAGCCACTTATCGGGACTTTTTTAACCCGCCTGAATTCAGTAAGCCCCGATCAGCTTTTCGGTGCTGATCGGCAGGCCAGATTGGAGATTTTATGGCCAATCCAGCCCGCCAACTAAAGTTGGCAACTTGCTGAAGGAGAAGCATCGGCAAGGGCGACACTTAGAAAAAATCAGCCCCTTTTCCTGCCTGTGATTGATGCCGGGGGTCTCCGGAGCTGATACCCGCACCGGAGCCCCCCGGCATGCATCCGAGGCAGGAAAAAGGCATTTAAAAGCCACTTCATTACCTTAGCGGCTAACCGCTAAGGCAATGAAGGGGTTAACCCACCGTGCCAGCGTTATTGTGGGTAGCGGGGATGGGTGAGGGGGGTATTTGGCCCTGGGTGTGAGTTTAGGACTTGCGGGGGGGTTGCGGGGGCACTTAACCCCTTCACGACCGTAGCAGTTAATACCGCTACGGTCCTGAAGGGGTTAAGGCCTCCCGCTACCCACCCGCAAGCCCTAAACTACCACCGTTGGGGCTAATACCCCTTTCACCCACCCCCACTAGTCACAATATTAAAAAAATACACACCCCAGCCCCACAATAACTACATAAATAAATAATTAAAGAAATATATATATATATATATATAAATATATATATATATATATATATATATATATATAAACCCAACAACACCTATACCCCCCTAACATACTGTATAGTAATGTGCACAATGACTATTATCCACAAAAGGATAATAGTGCAGTTGTCCATTTACAATACATACACACCAATAAAGACATTAAATGCATGTAGCACTCACCCATGTACGGCTGCCACGATGAAGGCCATCCTCATCTTCATCCTGCCCATGCCCCATCCGCTTCTGCAAAACAGACACAATAATTAAAACATTCTATGTAATGTCCCCTAACTCCTTAATCACCATAACGGTTATTAACCGCTATAGTCATTAAGGGGTTAACCCACCATCACCCACATACCCTCTCCCACTAACCCCCCCAACCCTGAGGCCCAACCACCCTCACCCACTATCCACAGGGGAGTACTACCAAATACCCTTGGGGCCTATACCCCCTCCCCCAGCACATACAGTACAATAATGAGCCAAATAAAAATTATCCACATAGGTATAATACATTATTTGGCCATTATTAAACACATTCAATACGGTAATAAAGTGATTTAAATTGTACTAACCTCATCAATAAGAAGTCTCCATCGCCAGCATAATCCTTGGTGTCCGTTGCCAAAATAATAAATAGCCAAAACATTTGAATACCAGTAACATAACACTGAACCCCTTAATCACCTTATCGGGTACTAACCTGAAAGGTAATTAAGGGGTGAAGCCATCCTGCAATGCCAACAACACTTATGCATAACATCCTCAATGATTTAAAAACCAATTGCCTAACCAAATCACATTTAATCATTCAATCTGAAGGCTCACATGCCTCTTAAAACATTGCATTTACAGTGTATACATGTAGCATAACATGTAAAGTACATGTACACGCTGCAAATCAATGTTAACAATACAATAATCCCACTCAAATCGCCATACATCACAAGAAGTATATTATTTAATCCAATTAACTCACCATCAATGAATTAACACACATCAATTACATCCCTAAACAATTAAAATACCATCCATACCAATTACACAATGAACTAAAGCTATCGTAACAGAGAACCACTTCAAAACATAGAAAAAAGTACACCAACAATTACAATATACTAAAGCAAGGCTTTCCATAACCTACTGTACGGCCTAGAAGCCCAAAACTTACATCTCTCTAATAATAAAATACATTTACCACACATCTATGCATAGCCACAATGATTAACAATACAGAATATCAAGCTTTAACAACAGTATCATTTATTACCCTGTATATATATATATATATATGTAGACATACATACATACATACATACATACATACAGTGGCAACAAATGATATGCATTTAAAAAAATGAACACATGAAAAAGCAACAAAAAACACAGTTACATTCAATACATTTCTTTCTTAAACTTACCATTACTTGCCCCCACCGACTCCCGTTGATCAGCTTACTCAAGAACCAATCCACGACACCATCCACGACACAATCCACGACACAATCCAGGAACAGGAAACCATGAAATAAAAAAACATTACAAATTAAACATTAAAATAATACAACATGACAATCAAGGGTTGTTCTAGTTTTAATCCATGTGAATCTGTATTAAAATACCTTGTTCCGGGGTCTTCTTGGCGTCCGGTGCCACGCCCAGGTCTTCAATCTTCAGGAGGAGGTCCTTCCTCCTCGGCGTCTGTCTTCAAAATGAGACGCCATAGGCTTTTATAGGCCTATGACGTCACATTTGTCGTCATATGGTTCCCATGGCCCTGATTGGGCCGTGAAAACCATGTGTTTTGGCCGATGTAAAAAAAATTGATGACGTCACTTAAAGGCAATGACAGCACAGCCAATCAGAATGGCTTTGCTGCAATTGCCTTTAAGAAAACGTCATGAAAAGACACATGGCCGGACTCACATGGTACGGCAGCCAATCAGAGTAGTGATGGAGTTCCCACGCTCTGATTGGCTGCCGTACCATGTGAGTCCGGCCATGTGTCTTTTCATGACGTTTTCTTAAAGGCAATTGCAGCAAAGCCATTCTGATTGGCTGTGCTGTCATTGCCTTTAAGTGACGTCATCAATTTTTTTTACATCGGCCAAAACACATGGTTTTCACGGCCCAATCAGGGCCGTGGGAACCATATGACGACAAATGTGACGTCATAGGCCTATAAAAGCCTATGGCGTCTCATTTTGAAGACAGACGCCGAGGAGGAAGGACCTCCTCCTGAAGATTGAAGACCTGGGCGTGGCACCGGATGCCAAGAAGACCCCGGAACAAGGTATTTTAATACAGATTCACATGGATTAAAACTAGAACAACCCTTGATTGTCATGTTGTATTATTTTAATGTTTAATTTGTAATGTTTTTTTATTTCATGGTTTCCTGTTCCTGGATTGTGTCGTGGATTGTGTCGTGGATGGTGTCGTGGATTGGTTCGTGAGTAAGCTGATCAACGGGAGTCGGTGGGGGCAAGTAATGGTAAGTTTAAGAAAGAAATGTATTGAATGTAACTGTGTTTTTTGTTGCTTTTTCATGTGTTCATTTTTTAAAATGCATATCATTTGTTGCCACTGTATGTATGTATGTATGTATGTCTACATATATATATATATATATATATATATACAGGGTAATAAATGATACTGTTGTTAAAGCTTGATATTCTGTATTGTTAATCATTGTGGCTATGCATAGATGTGTGGTAAATGTATTTTATTATTAGAGAGATGTAAGTTTTGGGCTTCTAGGCCGTACAGTAGGTTATGGAAAGCCTTGCTTTAGTATATTGTAATTGTTGGTGTACTTTTTTCTATGTTTTGAAGTGGTTCTCTGTTACGATAGCTTTAGTTCATTGTGTAATTGGTATGGATGGTATTTTAATTGTTTAGGGATGTAATTGATGTGTGTTAATTCATTGATGGTGAGTTAATTGGATTAAATAATATACTTCTTGTGATGTATGGCGATTTGAGTGGGATTATTGTATTGTTAACATTGATTTGCAGCGTGTACATGTACTTTACATGTTATGCTACAGGTATACACTGTAAATGCAATGTTTTAAGAGGCATGTGAGCCTTCAGATTGAATGATTAAATGTGATTTGGTTAGGCAATTGGTTTTTAAATCATTGAGGATGTTATGCATAAGTGTTGTTGGCATTGCAGGATGGCTTCACCCCTTAATTACCTTTCAGGTTAGTACCCGACAAGGTGATTAAGGGGTTCAGTGTTATGTTACTGGTATTCAAATGTTTTGGCTATTTATTATTTTGGCAACGGACACCAAGGATTATGCTGGCGATGGAGACTTCTTATTGATGAGGTTAGTACAATTTAAATCACTTTATTACCGTATTGAATGTGTTTAATAATGGCCAAATAATGTATTATACCTATGTGGATAATATTTATTTGGCTCATTATTGTACTGTATGTGCTGGGGGAGGGGGTATAGGCCCCAAGGGTATTTGGTAGTACTCCCCTGTGGATAGTGGGTGAGGGTGGTTGGGCCTCAGGGTTGGGGGGGTTAGTGGGAGAGGGTATGTGGGTGATGGTGGGTTAACCCCTTAATGACTGTAGCGGTTAATAACCGTTATGGTGATTAAGGGGTTAGGGGACATTACATAGAATGTTTTAATTATTGTGTCTGTTTTGCAGAAGCGGATGGGGCATGGGCAGGATGAAGATGAGGATGGCCTTCATCGTAGCAGCCGTACATGGGTGAGTGCTACATGTATTTAATGTCTTTATTGGTGTGTATGTATTGTAAATGGACAACTGCACTATTATCCTTTTGTGGATAATAGTACTTTTGCCCATTACTGTATTGTATGTTGTGCATTGCTGCTATGTTTATTGGGGGCATTTGTCCCCAATAAACATGCTACTATGCGTTAACCCCTTCATTACCTTAGCGGCTATCCGCTGTGGTAATGAAGCAGCATTAATGTATTTTAATAATATTGTGCGGAAGCAGGAGGCCCCTGAGCTGAAGCGCATTTATTTGTGGCTCAGAGACCCCCTGCTTCCCGAGTTACAGGCCCCGGTTTGGGCCATCGGTTACAGTGTGGACGCCATATTTGTTGCGGGAACGCTATAAACATGGCGGCGACACTGCCACCCGATGACACATAACGGGGCCTGTAACTCGGGAAGCAGGGGGTCCCTGCTCCACAAAGCAATGCGGTTCAGCTCAGGGAACCCCCTGCTCACTGTACAGTATTATTAAAAATACATTCATGCTACTTCATTACCGTCGCACATAGCCGCCAAGGTAAGGAACGAGTCTTTATTGATGTGTGTTTTTTACTGATAGTGTAGATATGCAGAGGGTCTCCGGAGCAGAACCGCGTTGGTTTCAGCTCCGGGGACCCCGTGCTCCCTGAGATACAGGCCCCTTTATGAGGTGCCGGTATCCCTCTGCTTTGTTTACAGGTCGCGGTCACGTGATCGGGACCTTGAAACGCAGAGGGATACCGGCACCTCATAAAGGGGCCTGTATCTCGGGGAGCACGGGGTCCCCGGAGCTGAAACCAACGCGCTTCAGCTCCGAAGACCCCCTGCACATGTCCACTATCAGTAAAAGTTGTTTTTAAATACTTTATTTGTTGCAGATGTTTGCGCTGAGAGAGCGGCTTGTCTCTCTCAGCTGCAAACATCTATCGGCAGAAAAGGCCTTATCGGGAGCCAGGCTGTATCGGCACAGGCTCATCGGCAGCTTTGCTTTCGCAGTGCTTCGGCAGGGATCGGAAGGATTCGGCCCTTACTGAATACTGCGAGGGCAAATCGCCCAAAAAAAGCCTTTTCGCAATTCTTGCCGAAAATTTTGTATCGGGGCTTACTGCACGAGGCCCATAGTCCCAGTGGAATCTATGTATCTTTTGCCTGGGCTAAAATAAAATAATAATCTCATGAAAATGGGTATTTTTTTAAACCCTTTGGCCAAAGCATTTGTAAGCCTGCATGCCATGTCAAGGCATACCAGTTTATGCAGGTACCTACACTATATATATATGTATGTAATAGTTGTCCCAAAAGGTGTAAAAGCGTAGGGGTTAAATAAAGCATGAGCTTATGTGGGTAGTGCAATTAAAATCTGGCTAAAGCCAGTGTCATACTTACCTTTACTATGGAGGTAAACTGGGTGCACAAATTCCCAGGTGTGAATATAATAAAACTTACACATCATTTTAATATACCCATTAAAAGTTATGTTATAATTTCTTTAGGCGTGCACCTATAACGCAACTCTTTTGGTTGGTTTGTGATCCTTTGCACAGACCTCCCTTCTAGTATTGGAGTTACTTTCGTATGAAAGCTGCTTGTTCTACTTTGAGCAACAGGATTATACAGAGATGGTGTTCAAAGAATGGTTGAAAGTAATAACCAAGATTTCCAGACCTTAGCAAAATCTAAATGTGGAATTATGTAGAGCATGGGAAAGATTTTCCATAAGTTTCTCATAAGAACAGTAGGGGATTTCCAGGATGTTGCTCTTACACATCTAACAGCAGTGCAAATATGGGTTGCTAGTTTCTATTCATATCTATTTACATAGGGAACAAGGATATTTAAAAAGAGGAATGACAAGATCAAGGTACAATAAAGGTGTAGCTCAACAAAATATGAAGCATGGTTTCTACCTCCCAGAGCCTCACTAATACAACAGAGAAACATTAGCAAACATTACATGAATGCTCTTTGGGGAATGATACCATATGCAGAAGTTTATGGGCATTTTCTTTAATATTAGAGCGTATAGACCAGGCCTTCACTAACTGTGCGGCCCGCAGCGGCTTTCCGCTCTCCCCCTTCCTCCCAAGTCCTCTCTACCCCTCCGCCTCCCTCCCGAGTCTGCTCTCCCGCTCCCCCATGAGCCCGCTCTCCCCCTCCCCCAGGAACCCGCTCTCCCCCTGAGCCACGACAGCAGCGCGCTCTAGCATTGAGGCACTTCCGTGCCTGCTGCTTGCTAGAGCGCGTGCGTGAAGTCCTGCCTGCTCTGCCGCCTTCGCAGCAGCAAACCAAGGTGTCATTGGAGGTACAGGGGGGGGTGATTGTAAGTGCAAGGGGGGGTGATTGGAGGTGCATGGGAGGGACATTGGAGGTGCAATGGGGTGATTTGAGGTGCAATGGGGTGATTTGAGGTGCAGGGGGGGAGGGTGATTGGAGGTGCAGGGGAGAGATGTGTGATGCAGGGGGGGGGAATGATTTGAGGTGCAAAGGGGGTGATTTGCGGTGCAAGGGGGGTGATTTGCAGTGCATGGGGGGTGATTTGAGGTGCATGGGGAGTGATGTGAGGTGCAGGGGGGAGAGTGATGTGAGGTGCAGAGGGGAGAGTGATGTGAGATGCAGAGGGGAGAGTGATGTGAGGTGCAGGGGGAGAGTGATGAGAGGTGCAGGGGGGAGAAGGATGTGAGGTGCAGGGGGAGAGTGATGAGAGGTGCGGGTGGGAGAATGATGTGAGGTGCAGGGGGGAGAAGGATGTGAGGTGCAGGGGGGAGAAGGATGTGAGGTGCAGGGGGGAGAGTGATGAGAGGTGCGGGGGGAGAATGATGTGAGGTGCAGGGGGAGAGGGATGTGAGGTGCAGGGGGGTGGGATGTGTGGTGTGCAGGGGGTTATTGTGTGTTTGATGTGGAGGGGGAGTATTGTGTGTGTGGGTGAGGGGGAGAGATGGGGGTAATGAGAGATAGATGGGGAGTATCGCAAAGGTTGATAGTGAAGGGTTCTGGGGGAGATATGAGGATGAAAATGAAGGGTGCTGGTGGAGATATGAGGATGATGAGGGGTGCTGGGGGAGATATATGAGGATGATGATGATGAGAGGTGCTGGAGGAGAGATGATGGTGATTTTACCCGTGCGGCCCAATTTTTTTTTCCTTGCAGCAGTTCGGCCCTTTTGACTTTAAGGGTTGTGCAGGCCTGTTATAGACATTTTAGCAGCCTTTCCCCAACATTTAAGCCAATCAGAAGGGAAATCTTTCTAAGTTCTTGTTCCCCTTGTGACACGTATTTAGTTCTATTGTCAGGGTCAGCAGAGGGTAGTTCTCTTTAACCAAATGAGATAGAGCCTCTATGATTGCAAGCTGTTATAAATAATATGTCAGCTGAAGTGGTTGGGAGATAATTTGGTATATTGAGTTTGATTTTTTTGAATTTTTAGATATGGAGAAAAAATTATCTCCAAGAACGTAGAACCTTTTGGGTTCACACTGCAGCTTCATAAGGTAGTCTAAGAGGCCTATGCTATATGCATTCATAAGACACTTATCGAGCAATTATCTGTCAAAATGCCTACTGCGATTCTGTAAGCCTCGATAAATGGGCGATAAAGGAATGAATTGCCAAATTTTTGAGCTGTCACAAAAAGATCGCCGGGTGAGCAGCGATAAGCCACTTATCGGCAGGTTCTGAAACTTGTGCAATTCTAGTAGCCGCGATTAGGTTATCGAGGCCTATTGTGGCGAGTTTCTCACAAAATCCTCACGCCAGGAAAAGTTGGCGTGAAGGTGGTGAGAACCTGATGAGAGGCGGTGAGACAGGACTTAGGAAAAAAAATCCGTTTTTTCTGCATCCGATTGATGCCGGAAGTCTCCGGAGCTGATACCCATTAATATCAGCACCAGAGACCACCAGCATGAATCCCATGCAATAAAAATGCATTTACAGGCAACTTCATTACCTTAGCGGCTAACCACTAAGGCAATGAAGGGGTTAACTCCTCCCTCTACCCTCCAAAGGCCAAATACCCCCTTCACCCACCCCCGCTACCCACAATAAACACTTTGATTTAAAGATACAGGTCCCATTTTTATTTATTTATAAAAATGTTTTACCAGGAAGTAATACATTGAGAGTTACCTCTCGTTTTCAAGTATGTCCTGGGCACAGAGTTATAAAAAATACATGAATAATGGGGTGCCGTTATCTCCTATGCATTTAAATGTCCCGCGTCACATGACAGTGGAAATAAATTGGATAGGAGATACCAGCACCCCATCACGGGGCCTGTATCTCGGGAAGCAGGGGGTCCCCGGACCTGAAATCAATGTGGTTCTGCTCCGGAGACCTCCTGCTCATCTACACTAGTATTACATTTTATATTTAAAAAAATGTGATCGCTGGCGAGATATGCGCAGGGAGAGGCGGCTCTCTCTGGGCAGCTCTCTCTGCAGCTAAAAGAAATAGCCAGATTTGGCCTTTTAGAGAGGCGATCATCACGTCACCGGCTACTCCCCCGAATTAGGAATTTTTCTATCACAGGTAATCGAGGCTTTCTGAATATCGTGATAGCAACGCTCAAAAAACAGGTGAATTAAATGGCCCAGCGATTTTTTTTATGAACGCTTACTCATAGGCCCCTAAATATTTAGCAGAAAAATATACCACTCTAAACTCTATGCATATAAATTGTCCACTCGATAGGAATCCAGCTTCTTGTGGCAACCAATTCCCGATGCATGCCAAAACAACGGGATGACATAATTCTTGTGGTACTGCTGTCGTCCAACGTACTCCAACATTTCGTGTTGGTGTAATAAGTGACCTGCATAATTAACTCATAAAGTGCAAACAGAAATAGAGACATTGAGTTGGTTCTAAAAGAGACAGTTCAAACCCAACGTGTATAAGGAAGAGAGGAATGCTCTTTTTCAGCTAGAAAGGAACCCTCATATTGCCATTAAAGGTGTAAATGAGGGACAGGCAATTGTCAGCATAGCATATTTCTTTTATTTATTGATGGTTTTGTTTTGGTGTTTTTAATGGTTAATTCTAGTGTTTTATTGGTATTTGGTTAATTGAATGGTGGTAATGTTGTTGTGTTTACTTGCTTATTGTTTTTTATTTGGTGATTGGATTACATTGGATATTGTTTGTGTTTTTGTTTTTTTAAGATTGACCATTGACAGACATCGTGTTAAATCATGCCCATATTATGTGGGTATGATGTACCCACTATGCCAATCAATTGTTTTATTGGCATTTGTTATTTGTTCAGTTGGCTATGTAATGTGTTTTATTTTGGGCCTGTATTTTGTTTAATTAACCATGTATTGCTATAGTGGTAAATCAGGCTTATATTAAATGGGTATGATGTATCCACTGTGCCAATCAATTGGTTTATTGGCATTTCTAATGTGTTGATTTTTATATGTAATGTGTTGCATTTTGGGCCTGTTTTTTGGTAGCTTCACCATTTATTGCTATAGTCAAATCATGCCCATATTATATGGACATAATGTACCCACTGAACCAATGATTGGGTGGAGGGTGGGGGATAGTTGCCTGGGGAGGGTGGTTAGGCTTCCAGGGTGGGTAGTGGGGTAAGATGGGTTAACCCCTTAATTACTCTAGCATTATTAACCGCTAAGGTGATTAAGGCGTTAGGGGACATTAGATTGTATTTTTGATTGCATTGTTTGTGGCAATAGAGGACATGGACGGTGATGAGGATGAAGACGGCCTTCATCGTGGCAGCCTGGTAGGGGTGAGTGCAAGTTTTATTTATTTTCTTTCTGCTTGTTAATGGTTTATTTTTAATGGGCAAATGCACTATTATCCATATCTGGATAATAGTAATTTAGCCAATTACTGTACTGTATCTGTTATGGGCGAGGCGGTGTATTTATTTCCAAGTTTTTTTTTTTTTTTGTGCACAGGATTGGTACCACAGGCTAGTGGGAACCTGCGGGGACTAGCCGGGGACCCCTGTGTGGCCCCCTGACAACCGTGGGGACCACCCAAGGGCCCCCGCCGACCTATAGTAATATTCCTATGCTTAAAAAAAATGCATATATGTTAGGGGGGTATAGGGGTTGTTGGAGGCACAGGGGTGGGTAGCACAGATTGCTTGGTTTATTGGGGGCAATTGCTCCCAATAAATCTGCTATTGGGCCTTAACCCTTTATTGCCTTAGCAGATAGCCGCTAAGATAAAGAAGAGTTTAATTTTTTATTTTTTTAATAGTGAGCTGAACCGTTTTGATTTCTGGCTCAGAGAGCCCCTGCTTCCGAAGGTACAGGCATGAGGCATGAGGCATCAGATGCTAGTGTCGCCTCCATTTTTAAAGCGTGCATGTCATGCCATTTAAATAATGAAGGATATACCGGCACCCCATATCTGGTCCTGTAACTCGGGAAGCAGGCGGTCCCCGAGGCTGAAATCAAAAGTTCACTGCCAGTGGCCAGACACTTTCCAGAGAGTTTAGGGGTGATGTTATTGGAACTGGGGAATTCCTATAATCATATGTAACATTGTCTATTTTATGTTGCTCTTTGTATTTTGACATTTGTATCTTGAATGATGGTTGTTTTGATATGTTTTAAATCACGCTTCAAATCATTTTTTTTTTGTTACAAGTTATTTGAGTATACAGTGCGGAACAAGTTTTGCTTTTAGCTTTGTGTGTGTGTATAAATTGTAAAGAAGCTTTAGCACTGCCAATTATTTTGGTTTTAGACCAAGCTTGTAATTAAATAGCATTGAGTGGGTACTTTTTTGGGGATGTATCATCAGTTACAATATATTTCTCGTCTGATATAGTTTTTATAGAATGAATCATATAGCTGAATTTACTGGGGATTGGCCTTTCAACTTTATTTCCTTTGTTATATGATTGTTTTTTCCATCTCAAAGCCTTCTTTGTTTTATCTAGGTAACATACTTTCAATCTGACTCAAATTGAATGGAATTTTTGCAAATGTTACTTTTTTTTTAGATGATTCAGCCCCAGCAAAATCCCTTGAGCTTGTAGAAATTTCTGTATCAAATTTTCAATGTGAAGCAAACGTTTTCAGTTTTCCACTCAATGTGGCTTTGTGAGCCTCCCAGAGATTCAATATTTTATTAGAGTAATAAAATAGAGAGTAAAAAAAAATATTATTTACGGGAAAGTAATCATGTGGTCTTTGTTTACAAAGATTGGACCTACAAGGGAGTCATTCAGTTGCCATGAGGACAATGATGATCTAGTTTGGAAGTTAATAAATGCTGAAGCATAATCTGACCGAAGAATTGGAAAAGTTTGTCATAGTTTGCTGACCGCATTTCGACAAATATATCACTGAGATATTTTAGGAGCACCCTTGTAATCTTGTTTTTATTTTATTTTTTTAAGAGTGGAGGAGATTTGAGATATAAGGGAACTAGATCTAAGTAATGTTAGGTTTAATGGTGTGTTGAAGTCACCCCCAAAAATACCAGTGCCGATACATGGGCCATTAAATATGGGAAAGAAAGCTATAAAAAAAAAAACTAAAATAAGTAGGCTATTTTCTAAGTGCCCAGTTATAATAAGTCTTTATCAGCCGGAATCAGATCAGACTGAAAATAAAGTTAAGAGTTAATAAAAATATCTAGTCACCTGGAAAAAGGCTATGGGACTCCATATTTACTAAGCCATCTTTTGCCATGACACCTTCAAGTTAATGGAGGTGTCTTCCAGCACCGGAAAATATTTTATGGCAGAAGACTACCTGGTAAACAGGCTATGCAGAATATCTCCATTCATTTTCTTAAAAGGCTAAATTGTGTTTTATAGGACAATTGAGGCCTTGCAATTTGGAAAGAGAACCTTAAAAGAATTACATTTATTAGCAGTACTCAAGAGTAGGAATATCGATGCCTCTTTTTAAGTGAGAAGAACTCCACAAAATGAAAAGTGTGGAAGCCTGAAAAAGAGTCCGTAACCAAGCCGGGGAAAGGTGGAGGGGTGGACGTTCCAGTGCCAATGTGGGAGGCACCAGGCTCAAAGTCTAGATGGCCATCTTGCTTAATACTGTCCATACTCCCCTTTTGTTTCCGCTTCTTTTATAATAATTAATTTATGTAAGTAAAGGAAATTGGACAATGAAAACATAGCTCAAATGGTGAATAGTGAATATTGTCATTTCTGAACTTTAAGGCGAAAGCTCATTGCTCATTCCTAAACATGTTTTCAGTCCTTTAAAGAATACAACATAAGTTGTCACTACTATAGTCACATTAACAAAATATGACAAATTCACTGGGGAATTATGAATGAGAATATTATCTGATTTGAAATCTAAATTTAAGAGGTTTTTTTAGAGCTACAACTACTCGACTCAATGTTTACTTGCATCTAATAGTCAAGTTTGCTGTTGCTACCAATGGAGGCTGTGACAGTGTTTCCCCAGATAACACAACATATCCTGCTATAATGCAGAATATGTAAGATGCGAGGGAATCTGATAACAAATATTGCTGAGTACCTAGAAAGAATTGCACTAGTGGTGCACACCCTTGGTCTAATAAAACTTCACTTGTAATAATATATTCTACAATACTCACAACAAACTACACATAAGTAAAGTGATATAATACAAAATTGACAAATTTGAAGGTCAAAAATGTAAAACAGGAAGATTGTATATTATGATATTGTAATACTAATGCATATTTATTGCTGAGGGTGTGTCAGAGCAATGTAGGGGCAGAATATCAACAGACATAATCCTGCACAATGTATACCCAAGTGTGAGCACCTATAACTAATAAATACTGAGATATTAAGGAGTACAGTAGATAAGCAATAGGCTCACAACGTCAGAGGGAAGCACACCTGATTAATAGAAATACCGTTTGAGTGAACTGCATATGCGAGTAATCCTTATTATAAAGCTATACATGCTGATACACTGCCAGTAAATAGCGTAGTAAATGGATTCAATAGCAGAAGGTCTGAAACCCGAGTCATCCAGGTGCATAGCCACCTCTTACGTAAACCAACTACAAGGAGCTTAAAGGTGCAATAACTAAAGCCTGCACGAACCCACTGCTGACTAAAGATTATAAGAACTCGGACCAAACTAAACCCTTCATAATCAAGCACTTCATTAACTGTATTCTTTTTTTCAATGGATGGGAAGCATGGAGTCCATGCAGCTGAACCTCGTCAATTTTAGCTCCTGCTACCCATGTGTTTACTGAGATACTGGGAAAGGTAGTGCCAGTATTTCCTTGTATTTAAATCCCCTGCTGCACGCGTGTCAATAGGAAACCGCGTGACGCGGGTGATTTCATCTGCAATTTTTTATTTCCTTTGAAGGAACTGCTATCTTCAGTGGTAAGTTTCTCGGTAACCAGTGTGTTCCTGGAGATAAGAATAGCAAGTTTCAACTCCGGGGATCCCCTGCTTATCATACATGTACAGTAAAAGAAGGGGGTTTTAAAAAACAAACTCACATAGGGGGAACTTCTCCTTTAATCTTCATGTGTAAAATTCCTAGGAATTATAGGAGTGGGTGAAAATGTCCTTGGGGATTTAGGTTTCCCTTGAAACCAGTCTATAACACATGAATTGTTCGTTTTGCCTTTATTAGAAACAGAAACCGCTTATTTATATTTATTCCATGATTACTTGCCATCCAGATCGAGTTAAAAAAAAAGTTATTATTTTTCAGTAGATTTAGTATTTAGTTTCTTCTTTAACTTCTCCTGAAAAAACACTCAATATTTGGGGGGGGGGGGGGGGCTGGACTAAAAAATGATAACTAATTTTCAAGGAGTCAAATTTGGAAAGAAACTACTGTATAAAGTGAACATCTTATTACACCTTTGCTGCTTTATGACTGGCTGGTCTGCTACAATTAAATGTTGTGTGCATGCATTTATTTTCCAGCACATTCAACATATGAGGGGAAAAGGTAGTGGCCCACAACACCAAAATGCTACTTTGATTTAATTACATTTCAAAATGTAATAAAATTGAATTTTGTAAGAATACTAGTGCTAATGCCAAAGACACAATCCAAAACCGCTTTGTTTCTTTTCATTTTTTAATACAGGATTGAAACAGAGGGTCTCTGGAGCTCAACTCCGTTCATTTCAGCTCCAGGGACCCCGTGCTTCCAGAGATACTAACCGCCAAGAGATAAAGATGAATGAATTTTTTACCTAAAATTCAAAAGGTATTTTTTACGTTTCATACTTCTCTAGGTTATTTTCTTTATGAAGACATGTTAAAAATATATATAGCTAAGAGGCTGTAAAAATTATAGTTTTACATGTATAGCCAGGTCCCCCTTGCTTTCCCCTTACCTCGGGGAAGGGGGGAGGCTGCGACTGGCTGAGGAGGCGCGCGGGTGCACCCGTCAAGTATAGGGAGCTGCTGGCAATCAGAGGGGTGACCGGGTCGCTGGAGCTCCGTGGTGGTGCCGATCAGAGGGCGCCGCCATCTGTGGATGTTCGCGTTTGCGCGATTGAGTCTTGCGCAATAAGGGAGAGTTGCGGCAGCCAATAGAGGCAGGCTCTGCGGAGGGACTACATGTCCCAGCAGCTTCAGGGGCTGCTAGACACGTGGCGCAGCACAGCCAATAGGGCTGCAGCTTTCTGATCGGGGCAGTTAGATACATTTGGCATGCTTCAGAGGGACCACGCCAATTGGGATCCAGAGGCAGAAGAGAGAGGTATTGTCCAGGGAGCAGTGCTTCCCTGGACTAGGCCTAGCGTTGCCCCGTAGGCCCTCGTTAGGCCCCGACCACGTGTAGCTTGTGGCTGCTGCAGGGAAGGCCCCTAGATAGGGATGCTTCCCCAGTACTGTATAGTGTCAGGGATACAGTGACTTACGCCGTGGGGTGACTTGCGGCTATTGGTCTGGGACCAGACCACCATCACAGTTGAGAGACTCTTAAAGGTGAGATACAACAGCGGGAGTTCACCCCACGCAGAGGCGGATGTCTTCGTTGGATCAGACGGATCCTTGTGTCATTCGGTGGTACCCGGTTACTGGAGTGCCCGGGAAGGTATCATCATCTACGTGCACTAATGACACACACACATTCGGTGGCTAACGCTACTCCACACACCTTGGGTGGGTTTGACTATGTGGACACCGGGTGGTTAGGTGCCCACGGCACCTCAGTATTTGGGGAATTCCACCGGGGGTGGCATTGTGGTGTGGGTATACCGTGTGGGGGTCATATGGTATTTTGTTACGAGGGGCATATTGTAATAGTAAGAAGTTATATGTTATCAGTAAAGATACGTTGTTATACCACTGTGTGAATATTTATTCTGTACTGTGTGTTCCTGGGAAGGGGTTATCCAACTGTGCTTGGATCCCTCCCAGGTGGAGGTGCTATCATCAGATCGACTGTAATCACCCCGGGCTCCCTGCAGCGGAGGATCAGGCCTCCTGTGAGCCACTCAGGTAACGCACCACACATACAGTAGTTTCCCTAGACACAGGGGAAAGGGGGCTACACACGTATGCTTCTCCAACACGAAAACAAATATGATGCATAAAAAAGGGGAATTGAATATAATTTGTAATGAAAATAATTAAACCATGCTTATTCCAGCTGTGCGCATGTGCGCGCTGCCGGATTACATCTGTGCTATCGCGCTGCCGGTTTAAATAAATGTAATCCATTGCAACTGCACATAGTTGGCATGCGGTGCGAGCGTTGCAGAGCGACCGCTCAAGCTTTTCACAGGACGATTTCCCTTTTTGATTTTGGTGCGCGGCGGCCGCGTCACCTTAGGTTCAGCCAATGAGGGTGAACCAGTCACGGCCAAGCCTCCTGCCTGCAGTGCAGGTTTCGGGCATGCGCATCGCCCTAGTAATGTTACATAGGACCGCGTGCACGCGCACTGCCGGACGTGGTATAATCAAGGCCTTAAAAATGACATGGGAAGTAGAACTGCAGCTCTAATCATTACTATGCAATGACAACACTAACCTGGTCTCTGCAGCTTAATAAAATGATTTTATTCATTTTCCATCCAAAAACATATACCACTTAATATATCTTATCGACTTTCAGCAATACAAGAGTTAATGCAGATTCAGAAATGTTCTATAATGCAGTCCGGTTTCCAGCAGTGACAGGGTTAATGTATCTTTTATAGTATATGCTCAATGAGATGTCACCAAAATGGTGCTTTTAGAAAATAAATAACTGAATGCAGTGCTTTCATTAAACGGGGTTCTTTAGGGTCTAGATCAGGTGAACGCAAACTTTTGGAGCTGCACTCCTCCAGGTGCTCGCGCCCCCCTTACTTTTTTTACTGGCGTCAAGTGACGCTGCGGGTGACATCACATGATCTGTTGCCATGGCGACGAGCGTCAAATGCCGGCGCGGCGTCAAGTTGCCATGGCGATGTGGCACAATAAAGGCTTCTGAATCCCAGTAAGTAGGTTACAAAGGCCCTGCGTGATCCCCCGGCATTTAATTTAAATGCCTTGGGGAAGAGTGCAGGGCCTCTGCAACCACCCACGCCCCCCCCCAAAAAAAATCCTGCGCCCCTCCAGTTTTTGCACCCCTGATATAGATGACGTAGTAGCAGATCTATTTGTAGCTAATCATATTCTATATACAATGGGATTGTGTTTTGAAGTGTAACTGTGAGTAAATCAGGCAGGATTGATTATTTTGGTAGTAGAACAAGGAGGGGGACACAGTCCTTGTGTCACATAAGTCGCTACTCACGTATATATCCACTGTGTAGGCCACAACTACCTGTATGTAACTGAATAGAAAATTCACTAACCTAGGTTTTCGAATCGCGATCAGGTTTCTGGCAGTCAATGCGGGTTTGTAGACAGCTTTTAGTGAATCCCCACATCTTTCCATTTCATTACACTTCCAGTACACTTAGTGAAATAAAAAAGTTCCAATGATGTCAAAATCTTGTTTATGGGGAAATGTACAGTATGCACACATCATGGAGATATCTTTGTGACCTTATGAACATTAATATTTTACCTCCTTTCCATTTGGACCAAGCATTTTCCCTTCTAAAAGCCCAGTGACTAAATGGCTACAAATCTTTTGAATGTCATACTGGTGATCAATGAAACTTGTGTGCTAGACTAGTTATCTCTCTGTGGAAGTGAAAGTGAAATCTTGCATTATAACGGTCTTTGGAGATTCCCTTGTAACTGGTTATTTTAAACATTTCCTGTACTACCCTGGGCATGCTAGCCTCTTTTCTTATAAATGGTTCATCTAAAAAAATTACATCACAACTATATTTCCATAACATAACCGTATTTGCAGGGCCGCAGACAGATTTCCCAGGGCCAAGGACTAAAGTTACAACCGGGCCCCCTTCACTGTGCCCCCCATTTCACACCTTGCTAGTCCTCTCTATTCTCCACCTCTTCCCAGGTATTTGTCTCCCCTCTGTCTCACTTACTCTGTCACCCCCTGTCTCCTCTCACTCTCCCTACACTCTCCATCAATTACCCCACTCTCACTCACTCGCTCTATATATGATGTGTGTGTATATATCTGTATAAATTCGGCAGACATATTTAGTTTAGGAGCTTACAGATTTCCTTTCAGTTGGTTGTGATGGAGTGCACATTCACTTTTATGCTATACTGTTATTAGCTATTTCACGGACCACCTTGCGGTTACTATTTCATTTTGTTTAGTATTAAAACATTATTTTAATATATATCATATTACCTACTGTCACGCTGTGCTCGCCACGGACAAGGAGGGACCCCGAAACTGAGGTGAGAAGAGTAACACCTGCACCCACAGCTACGGGGACACGCCTGGAAAGTGGAAAATAGGCGTCTGGAACCGTACGGAAGTATAAGATAAAGTAAGATACTCGCCGGACGAGAAGGGAGGTTCCAGAAGGATAGTTGGTACCGAGAGCCTGGGGTCCAGAGCCGGGAGGTAGATCGGAATCTGTAAGCTGAGGTAAAAGGTCAGAGAGTTCAGGAGGTCAGGGTACAAGCCTAAGGTCGAAGTCCAGAGCGGATCCACAGCCAAGCTGGTTCGGTACACCAATGATCGCTAGGGAAGACAAAGAGACAAGAGCCAAGGCAGGCACGACCGTGGGTAACACAGGTCACACAAAGCTATGCTCAGCCAAAGAAGGAATGGCTGAGCAAGGTATAAATAGGGGGAAGGACCAATAGGAAGCAGGGGAGTAACGAGGGAGCGGCCCCAGGGAAGATAGGGATTGGAGAGGACAAGATTGCCACAGTTGCGCTTGATGCGAGGCTTGCGGGCGGTGCACTCGCATAAGGCGTGGGCGCCGCGCGGGATAGGTATGCACGGCCTGAGCTGGGGGCAGGAACTCCTCCTGTGGGAGGACATAAAGGTCCTTGTTTGTGCGCGCGCATGCGCGCGTTCAGCAACCACCGCGGGGAGCGAAGGGGAAGGAGGATCCCGCCCGCGGCGGTGAGGCAGTAGAGCCGGAGCGGATCGGGTGAGTAGAGTCGCGGGAGGAACCCCCTTAGAGAGAGGTGTTCCCCCGGACCTTACACCTACTGACCATACATTTGGGAACTTTAGGACTGCTTAAGTTACAAAATACTCGTATAGAATAAAGATGTGCTATACGGCCTCATCTATACAGATTTGTAACCTTGAATTACGATCAACACCCCGGGGTACCCGAGTGCACAAAATAGGGCTCTCCTGCCCATTCCCCACTTTGTGAATAATCTCCTGCGACATGGTCCTCCTTTCACATGTTATACCCCTTGTGCACCTACCCATCTTACTCACCTTGATAGGGTACTCCTAATATATACAGTTGTGTGAAAAAGAAAGTACACCCTCTTTGAATTCTATGGTTTTACATATCAGGACATAATAACAATCATCTGTTCCTTAGCAGGTCTAAAAATTAGTTAACTACAACCACAGATGAACAACAACACATGACATATTACACCGTGTCATGATTTATTTAACAAAAATAAAGCCAAAATGGAGAAGCTATATGTGAAAAACTAAGTACATCCTTACTGCTTCCATAGGAATTAAGATGCTAAGTAGTAGACAGGTGCTGCTAATCAAATGCCCTTGATTAATTGATCATCAGCCAGTGTGACCATGTAACGCGTAGCTCACCACAAACGAAGCGCGACCACGGTGCTGAGGTAGGGAAATTGAGTAACGTAAACCCACAGCCACGCGGGCGCGCCTAGGATTTAGATTGGTCGTGCAAGCCAGGTCAGGATTGGAAATGTTAGAATAGTTGAGGGTACTTGCCAGATAAGGAGTGGAGAGTTGCGGATCGTCGGTGTGCATAGCCAAGTTCAAGATAGGAGAGAAGCGGATCGTTGGAGTACTTAGCTAAGGTCAGGACTGGAGACAGGAGAGTGGTAGTTCGTAGCCGGATCAGGAGATGAGAGGTGCGGAGTCCAAGGAGAGAAGCAGGGTCAGGCAACAAGAGGTTAATCAGCAAGGCAGGGCAAGATCATAGGACTGAATGCAGCGAGGCTCAGCAATGAGAGTCTGAAGCAGGAAGGTATATAAAGAGAGAACCTCCAATAGAAAGCCAGGATAGAACCAGGAAGTGGAATCCTATAGGCTGCTGGTGCACACAGGTGTGCCCTATGATGCAGCCTGATCAGGAATGGAGGCGGGACCGATCGCGCGTCACGGAGGTCAGGGGACAGAGCCTGGTGCACGTCAATCCCACGCCGGTACTGTACGTCACCAGAGCGGGGGCGCAGATTGGGACGCGCGCCAGAGGGGAGGCTGGATGAGCGCACCCGTCGTGCGCCACAGTTAGCATGTTAAATGTTAAAGTTCACGACAGTACAATTAGAAAAAGACTGAACAAGTATGGTTTGTTTGGAAGGGTTCCCAGGAGAAAGCCTCTTCTCTCTAAAAAGAACATAGCTTAGGTTTGCAAAGTTGCATCTGAACAAACCACAAGACTTCTGGAACAATGTCTTTTGGACAGATGAGACCAAAGTGGAGATGTTTGGCCATAATACACAGCGCCACGTTTGGCAAAAACCAAACACAGCATATCAGCACAAACACCTCATACCAACTGTCAAGCATGGTGGTAAAGGGGTGATGATTTGGGCTTGTTTTGCAGCCACAGGACCTGGGAACCTGGCAGTCATTGAGTCGACCATGAATTCCTCTGTATACCAAAGTATTCTAGAGTCAAATGTGAGGCCATCTGTCCGACAGCTAAAGCTTGGCCGAAATTGGGTCATGCAACAGGACAATGATCCCAAGCACACCAGCGAATCTACAACAGAATGGCTGAAAAAGAAAAGAATCAAGGTGTTGCAATGGCCCAGTCAAAGTCCAGACCTCAATCCGGTTGAAATGCTGTGGCGGGACCTTAAGAGAGCTGTGCATAAACAAATGCCCGCAAACCTCAATGAACTGAAGCAACGTTGTAAAGAAGAATGGGCAAAATTCCTCTACAGCGATGTGAGAGACTGATAAAGTCATACAGAAAACGATTACTTCAAGTTATTGCTGCTAAAGGTGGTTCTACAAGCTATTGAATCATAAGGTGTACTTAGTTTTTCACACATGGCGTCTCCATTTTGGCTTTATTTTTGTTAAATAAATCATAACACGGTGTCATGTGTTGTTCATCTGAGGTTGTATTTACCTAATTTTAAGACCTGCTAAGGAACAGATGATTGTTATTATGTCCTGATATGTAAAACCATAGAATTCAAAGAGGGTGTACTTTCTTTTTCACACAACTGTATATAAAATTTAAGTTATGGTGTTAAAGAGAGTTTTTCTAACTCATCAGCGACACGCACTTACAAGATTTTTACCTTTCTTAATTGCAAGAGTAAAGGGGTTGTTTACTACCTGTCCTGCCCTTGTGGTCTTCTCTATATAGGCATGACCACAAGGGAAGTGCGTTTCAGAATTTTGGAACATAGCCGCAACATCCAAAATGCACAGCATGACCTAAATTCATTTAAGAAAATCACTACAGTGGCCCAACATTTTTTACAGCATCATTGATCCGATCCGGCTGCCCTCTTCGCTTTCACCTTTGACAGGGTCTCCCCTGGTATCCGGGGTGGAGAGGGCCCTGCTGAGGCGCGAGTGTAGGTGGATAGTTCAGTTAAGTACCATGATGCCCACGGGCTTTAATGATTATTTAGGGTTTGAGATGTTTTTGTGATAGCATTTATGTTCTGTCCCATTAACTCTTTCTCTATTTCCTCCTTTGTTGTTTTGATTATTTATATTTTTAATAGAGTTATCACTGCGAAACATGATGTCCCTGCTGTGATATATATGGTGATCATTCCTTCTACAATCCCCTTGTGGAAATCCTCCCGAAGGGGGTAAAACGCCACACAGCCGCAAGGAATCACTGAAGGCTGATATGTGGCAGTGAAAAAAGCTTTATTGGCACAAGATGCAAGCGGATCCTCTGACGCGTTTCAGCCTGCAAGGCCTTTGTCAAAGAGTGATCCGCTTGCATAAAAGATACCCAGTTATAGTCTGTGTAAATCACCACACCTGAGTGTGTTGCCCAATAAACAAGCAACAGGTGTATATCATCACATATCTACAACACAAATATCAATTAAAATAAGACGCAATAAAAAATTACCAGATTATCATCATCAACAACATATACATATCATGTTATCCAAACAATGCATATAATAAAAAATCAAAATGATGTGTTAATAGTGAGGTCATAATTAAAAACAAAAAATAGTATATATGCACACAATATGCCTTGGTAAAGCATTAAGTCCATATTATAATGTAATATAATCATATACCCAACTACATGGAATAAGTTTATGACTGGAGACAGTGAGATACTTTCAGAATCAATAATACCCTTAAGGGGTTTGGAAATTTTGTAACAGTATAAACCACAATGAGTCAAAAAATTTTAACAGTATAAACCACAATGAGAAGGTTTGTGATCATCCAGGGACACCGTAGCTGTACACACCAGGTGGTGACGTCAGCGGAGGAGACGCTTGGAAATCACTTTGCTGGTATTGAGACCACGAGGACATCAGGAAATCTCCCCGCACCTAACGAACGGACGTCCGGCACCCCACAGCAGGCGGCCATCCCTGGCAAAAGACCCCGTACTACTGCACATGTCCTACTCAAGGACGGTGAGTAGGATTTCAGTTTTTACCATCGGCGGAGCAGCACGGCTTCTCTTAGCACAAGCGCTTGGAAGCCTTCATTTGCAATCATTCATTTATTCAACAGGAGTTCATCTACTGTTTATTAACCCAGTATATGTTTTATATCAATTGTAGACACAATTGTTTTAACCATTAAATGCTCTTTATACCATAACAACCACGTCTTATATTGTCCAAAGGGTAATACACTATTGTGGTGTTTTTTGTTTATCTCTTGTCTCCCTCTCTGAGGTATCCATACAAGAAGAAACTACTGCACAAGACTCTGTTCCATCCATTTTTCCTCAGCGCCACAAGAGGTTATTCTACACATAAACCACAATGAGGCAGAATTTTGCAATCAATAATACAGTCCGTAATGACAGTACACCATGATATATATATCCTAAAATAGTTAATATACATGATATAGAGCCTAAAATGAAACAAAGGGAAAGGGAGAAGGGAGGGAAACAGGGAATGGGGAGAGGGAGGGGGGGGGAAGGGAGGTGGGAAGGGAAAGGGACGGGGAGGGGGGGTGTGGAAGAGGAGAGGGAGGGGAAGAGGGGGGGAGAGGAAGTGGGAAAGGGAGGGGAAGAGGGGGGGGGGGGTAGGGGAAGGGGAGGAATAGGAAGGAAGGGAGGGGACAGAGGAAGGGGAAGGAAGAGGGAAGAAAAACCACATAATTCTCAATATGAGTCAGAGTTGTATGTGGAAAGGGGTTCAAACTAAATGACTAATAGACATGAAAAAGTTAGTCATGAAGAAAGTGTTTCAATTCCCATTCCACATTCAAACCATGAGGTTGCAAAGTGTTGAGAGAAAAAATCCATGACATTTCTTTTTTATTTAAACGGTTGAGCCTGTCACCTCCTCTTGCATGAACAGAAATATGTTCAGCACCAAAGAATGTAAAATTCTTTAATCCGCCGAGCGGACATTGTGAAAAATGTTTCGCTACAGGGTGGAATAAATCACGTTTGTTGATTAATCTAATATGTTCAGAGATTCTGACATATAATGATCTGACCGTTCTGCCTACGTATCTAAATTTACATCCACATGTAATCACATAGATAACGTGAGTGGTTTGACAATTGATAAAAGTGTTAATCCTATATTTACTATTGGGGAACAGTGTGCGTGCTCTCTTAGTTGGAGATGCGTATTTGCAATAATTACAGAAGCCACATCTGTAGAATCCCTTCGGTATGTTACCTGTATGTGATTGATTTGATTGAAACATGCTCCTAGATATGGATGTAGCTAGTGTATTGGCCTTTCTGAATGCGAATTTAGGACCTGATTTAGTGTACATTTCCAAATCTGTGTCTAACTTGAGTATATTCCAGTGTTTTGAAATGATGCGCCTGATTTGTGGCGCATGTTTACTGTACCTTGTGATGAATAGTGGACTATCATTGAACACTGTTTTCTTGGATCTTACACTTTTTTTGTGTGTTAACAATTCAGTTCGATCCATAGATTCAGCACTCAGAAAGGCCCTGTCCACATTTTCTTGAGTATATCCTAACCTGAATTCCGGTATTACATTATATTAACTACATCAATAAGCAGGATTTTGCTATTTCTGAGCGCCTATTGGGTTTATCTCTGATTCACCCGTTACATACTGCTTTATATTTGTACAGGCAGCTTGAAATCCTTGGAAACAGAGGACTTGTGTTTATAACATTTGAAACATGCTTACATTTTTAGAACAGATGAAATGTTCCTCTTTTTTCAAGTTATGAAGGCTGAGAGTGAGTAATACGATTTCATTTATATGCTTATACCCACTTTTTAAATACAAAAGGTTTCTTTATCTTTTGAAAATATTTTTGTTTCATTATCAAATAAATTACATGGCTAACATGGATGATGAACAAGAGGCAATGATGGACTTACCTACCACTTATGTTCAGAAGTGTGACAATAATAATGAAAGAATTAAAAGAGCCACACACATCTTTGATGAAGTCTCAGGATATATCATGTGAAAATTCAACAGATCTTATTGATCACTTTGTCAGATTGGAGAGGCTTTTGACTCATGATATGCGCATCTTTTGGGATATCACTACCCTGGAAAACTATATGAGAGTCAAACGCATTCCCAGGGGATTAAGAATTAAGAAAATGCCGTCGTTTGACTTTCCCAATAAAGACTTTCAATTTCAATGGAGAAAAATCCTGGATGAATGTTCCAACCAGCTCATGGAACTAATTGTTAATGCTAAAGTTGATGAGAAGAAAATGTTAACGGGTGAAATTGATGTATTGAAAAAGGAATTTTATAGATTTAAAGATATGGAGAAATTTCCCCACAATGATAAAATTTTACTACAAAACATTGAATAAATGGAGAAAGGGGTTATAGCTAAAAAACAGGAGAAATTCTCCAGGGATAAAACTGACTATGAGAAAGGCCAGGTTTATTTCTGGGAAAGACCTGTCCCTATACGTGATTTTTCTAGGGGTAGGAATCCCTCTCATTCCACACCACGCAGGTGGTCCTCAGAGGAGGAAATCAGTGTCCAAAAATCTAATACCAGGTCCATTTTAAAATCACCCTATATAGAACGTAGACCAAGTTTTGAAACCGACTCCTCAGATAATGCTGACAGACCTTCTGTATCTTTCTTTACACAGGATAAATACACGAAAAGGGATCAAGAAGGTGGTTATTTTGATAAAACATATATGTCTCATCCCAGAGAGGAACATCTGAGAACTAGTCACACTAATACAGAGATTGCACAGTCAAAAAACTCAAAAAGTGCAGGAGGGGTAAAAAGAACAGAAAGAGCACATGGAGCAGACAGCAAGAGGAAGAAATACTCTTAAACCTCACACTAAACAATGTAATCAACATTTCAGACACCACTCTCACATCATCCCAAGTGTTATTGTTAAATAAGGGCCTAAACTATGCTCCTCATGAGAATTTTGATCTGTTTACAACTATAATTGATCTTCAAAAATATACTAGGAAGTGGGCGCTTAAGAAGCTATTTGCAAGAAAAACTAATACCATATCATCTATGACTACCATCTCTGAAATTGAGGGTGAGAGTATGGTTACTGACAATAAGATTGTTTCTTCTTTTGCAGAGACCGCATTTGAGTTTGACATGCAGTCTCTGTACGAGGAGGGAAGCACTGAGACAACTATGGACCCCCCTTTTTTCGGCCATACAGATACCAATTTCAAGAAACGTTCATCCTTTATTCCTAACAATACTAATGAGCCCTGTCTATCAACCTTTGAAAGGCTGGTTGACAGGGATTTAAGAACATTGGCTAAAGGTTATTCATTCTACATACCTGATAATATTACCCCACAGGAGAGATTGGATCTAGCGGTATTAAAGAAAAATAAGAATATCACCATCAAAAATGCAGACAAGGGGGGAGCCATAGTTGTACAGTCATCTAAAAGATACAGGGATGAAGCTCCGAGACTATTGAGCAATTCTGACTTCTATGCCAAACTAAAAGTAGATCCCACTAAAATGTTTCTTGGGGAGCTTGACAAACTTCTTGAATTGGGCGACACATTGTATGTTATAACTAACAAAGAAAGACAATTCCTGGCGTGTGAGTTTCCCATTGTCCCTGTGTTCCACCATCTCCCAAAGATCCATAAATCATTGGAGAACCCTCTGGGGCGACCTATAGTATCTAGTATTGGATCTTTGGGAGATGGTGTTTCACGTTATGTGGATAAATCTCTGCAGCCCATTGTGAGAACTCTACCATCATTTATAGAAGATACCACAGCATTGTTGTTGTCTCTAGGGGACATTGTTTGGAAGGAAGGATACCGATGAGTCACCATGGACGTCACATCACTGTACACTATTATTGAACAACAACACGGCCTTCGTGCCATTTATCACTATCTTCAACTTTCATCACTTTCCAATGCACAGATCACTTTTATTAATGATGCTATTTATTTTTTATTAACACACAATTATTTTCTTTTTGATACACAATTTTTTCTACAAAAACAGGGCACAGCTATGGGGACCTCTTTTGCACCCTCATATGCTAACCTCTTTATGGGCTTATGGGAATCTGTTCCCGTTTATGGTAGCACCAATATGTTTCGTTCTAATATTATTTATTATAAACGTTACATTGATGATTTGATTTTCATATGGGATGGTGATCTTGATAGTATTCACTCTTTTATTCACAATATTAATTCTAACGATCTGAATCTTCATTTTACATTTGAAACTAACACTAAAGAGATTAACTACCTTGATGTGACTATCCATGGTGATCCAACAACCGATATACAAACAGACATTTTTACAAAACCACATGCCAGGAATTCATATCTGCGTGCAGATAGTAGTCACCCCAAAGCTCTGATCCGTGGAATACCTAAAGGACAATTTATGAGATATAAACGTCTTTTCTCCAACCAGGAAACATTTTTACAACACTCTAAGACATTGGGCTCCAAGTTTTTAGCCAGAGGATATACTCAAGAAAATGTGGACAGGGCCTTTCTGAGTGCTGACTCTATGGATCGAACTGAATTGTTAACACACAAAAAAAGTGTAAGATCCAGGAAAACAGTGTTCAATGATAGTCCACTATTCATCACAAAGTACAGTAAACAGGCGCCACAAATCAGGTGCATAATTTCAAAACACTGGAATATACTCAAGTTAGACACAGATTTGGAAATGTACACTAAATCAGGTCCTAAATTCGCATTCAGAAAGGCCAATACACTAGCTACATCCATATCTAGGAGCATGTTTCAATCAAATCAATCACATACAGGTAACATACCGAAGGGATTCTACAGATGTGGCTTCTGTAATTATTGCAAATACGCATCTCCAACTAAGAGAGTACGCACACTGTTCCCCAATAGTAAATATAGGATTAACACTTTTATCAATTGTCTAACCACTCACGTTATCTATGTGATTACATGTGGATGTAAATTTAGATACGTAGGCAGAACGGTCAGATCATTATATGTCAGAATCTCTGAACATATTAGATTAATCAACAAACGTGATTTATTCCACCCTGTAGCGAAACATTTTTCACAATGTCCGCTCGGCGGATTAAAGAATTTTACATTCTTTGGTGCTGAACATATTTCTGTTCATGCAAGAGGAGGTGACAGGAGCAACCGTTTAAATAAAAAAGAAATGTCATGGATTTTTACTCTCAACACTTTGCAACCTCATGGTTTGAATGTGGAATGGGAATTTAAACACTTTCTTCATGACTAAATTTTTAATGTCTATTAGTCATTTAGTTTGAACCCCTTTCCACATACAACTCTGACTCATATTGAGATTTATGTGGTTTTTCTTCCCTCTTCCTTCCCCTTCCCCTGTCCCCTCCCTTCCTTCTTATTCCTCCCCGTCCCCTACCCTTCCTCCCCCCTCTTCCCCTCCCTCCCCCCTCCTCTTCCACACCCCCCACCCCTCCCTTTCCCTTCCCACCTCCCTCCCTTCCCCGCCCCCCCCTCCCCTCCCTCTCCCCATTCCCTGTTTCCCTCACTTTCCCTTTGTTTCATTTTAGGCTCTATATCATATATTAACTATTTTAGGATATATATATATCATGGTGTACTGTCATTACGGACTGTATTATTGATTGCAAAATTTTGCCTCATTGTGGTTTATACTGTTAAATTTTTTTGACTCATTGTGGTTTATACTGTTACAAAATTTCCAAACCCCTTTAGGGTATTATTGATTCTGAAAGTATCTCACTGTCTCCAGTGATAAATATTCCATGTAGTTGGGTATATGATTATATTACATTATAATATGGACTAAGGGGCCTATGCAGAGAGCAGCGAGAAGCACAATCTCGCCAGGTTTTCGCCAAATATGCCTACAGAAATTTAGTAAATGCGAGAAACTGGCGAGATGAGGAAAAACCTTTTAAAAACTCGCCGCGCGGGTGGCGAGAAGCAATATCTCGCCAGTTTTAAAACCCTCCGTATGCAGGTAGCCCCGATCAGCATCTTGCTGCTGATCGCGCCAATAAAATGGAGAGATGTTCTCCAAATAGCTCCGCCAAAAAAAGTTGGCAAGAAGCTGGAGCTGAGCGGCGATAGGGGCCATAAAAAAAAATCAGCCCTTTTCCTGGCTCGGATTGATACCGGGGGTCTCCAGAGGTGATACCATTAATACCAGCACCGGAGGCCCCCTGGCATGCATCCGAGGCAGGAAAAATACATGTACAGGCCACTTCATTACCTTAGCGGGTAACCGCTAAGGCAATGAAGGGGTTAACCCACCATGCCAGCTTTATTGTGGGTAGCGGGTGTGGGTGAAGGGGGTATTTGGCCCTTGGTGTGAGTTTAGGGCTTGCGGGGGGGTTGCGGGTGCACTTAACCCCTTCACGACCGTAGCAGTTAATACCGCTATGGTCATGAAGGGGTTAACCCCTCCCGCTACCCCCCCGCAAGCCCTAAACAACCACCGTTGGGGCTAATACCCCCTTCACCCACACCTGCTACCCACAATGAAGAATAATCACACACAGCAGCCCCACACTAAACAAATAAATCTAAATGAATAAATAAATAAATGAATATAAATATATATATATATATGTATATATATATATATATATGTATATATATATATATATATATATATATATATATATATATATATAAAACAACAACGCCTATAACCCCTAACATACACATATATATACAGTATGCACATCAATGATACTATAGACCGGCGGGGGCCCTCGGGTGTTACCCGCAGGCCTGCAGTACCAATTATGTGCCCCCCCCCAAATAAATGAATAAACACATACATACTTTTAAAGAAATAACCCCCCCCCCCTCCCTAACACATACAGTATAGTTATGGCCACAATTACTATTATCCACAAAGGGATAATAGTGAATGTGCCCATTTTAAATATATAAACAGCAATAAATACATTAAATACATATAGCACTTACCCATTACCAATTGCCACGATGAAGGCCATCCTCCTCTTCATCCTGCCCATGCCCCCTCCGCTGCGGCAAAACAGACACAAGAATGAAAACATCCAAAGTAATGTCCCCTAACCCCTTAATCACCATAGCGGTTATTAACCGCTACAATCATTAAGGGGTTAACCCACCCTCACCCACCACTCGGGACGCCTACATACCCTCCCACAGTAACCCCCCACCCCGTGAGGCCTAACCACCCTCACCCACTACCCACAAGGGAGGCCTACCCACATACCGTTGGGGAACACCCCCCCCCCCCAAAACACCTACAGTACAATAATGTGCAAAATAACTATTATCCAGATAGGGATAATAGATTATTTGCCCATTATTAAAAACATTAACTAGCATTTTCAAATAAATTAAGTACTACTGACCTTATCAATAAGAAATCTCAGTCGCCAGCAACATCCTTGTCTTGCCCACAAAAAACATAGCCAATACAAAGCCAATACATTGCAATTACATTCAGATATCAATTAACCCCTTAAATACCATATTGGATAATAACCGCAAAGGTAATTAAGGGGTTAAGCCACACTGGCCCGAGACCCACCCTTCACCCATGAATTTGTACATTGGCTTCATCATGCATATATATATATATATATATATATATATATATATATATATATACATACACACACATGATGAACCAATATACAAATAAATGTAGAAGGGTTATCAAAAACATGCTGTACTCAAAATAACAGTTCTCCATAAATACACACTACAATACAATTAATTTCCTTCCATAATCCTAACTGATATTACAATCAAAAAGATCAAATGCCAATCAAAAACCTCAAATCACAATCAACACATTGCATTTACATTGTATATATGATGCATACAATCTATGCACCATATACATTCTGCAAATGAATGTTAACAATAACATTGCAAGCAAAATACAGATAACTCCAAACAAATATACTATTGTAACCAATCCGGTAAACATAAATCAATTACCATTCATTAATGACATCCCTAAACAATTTACATTCCATCCCTAAACCATTTACATTCCATCCCTAACAATTAAACAATTAACTAATTCAAACCTGCAACTGAGCAATGTAGCCTGTGAAAATATATAAGTACCAACAAGCATAAAAAATTGACAACCAAGGCTAACCCTGACCTCTAATACAACATACAATAGCAACGATTATATCTATCTAATTTTAAAAGACTTTAAACACACATTTAGCATAGATGCATAGTCAAAATAATTAAAAACACATCAAATCAAGCTTTTAAAACACTATCATTTCTTACCCTGTATGTATATATCTCTCTAGACATACATACATACATACAGTGGCAAGAAATTATATACCACAGATAATTAAATAAACATGTAAACAAAAGAATTTAAAAAAATTAACAAGTTCAATTAAATACATTTCTTTAGTTCACTTACCATTACTTGCCCCCACCGACTCCCTAGTCTATCCCTACTCTGATTGGCTCTAGTACCATGTGACAGGCTTTCAATGACGTCACATCCTTTCTCCCCCAAGCCTCTGTCACATGGTATACTAGAGCCAATCAGAGTAGGGATGGAGTTCCCACGCTCTGATTGGCTACCGTACCATGTGTGGACGGCCATGTTTCTTTTAATGACGTCATCTTAAAGGCAATTGAAGCAAAGCCATTCTGATTGGCTGTGCTTTCATTGCCTTTAAGTGATGTCATCATTTTTTTTTATCGGCCAAAACACATGGTTTTCACGGCTCAATCAGGGCCGTGGGAACCATATGACGAAAATGTGACGTCATAGGCCTTTAAAAGCCTATGTCGTCTCATTTTGAAGCCAGCCGCCGAGGAGGAAGGACCTTCTACAGAAAAAGAAGGCCAGGGCGTGGCCGAAGACGGGAAGAAGACCCCGGAAGAAGATAGAACAAAGAAGAATACAGATGAAGATGGATTAAAATTAGAAGACCCGTGGATTGATTTGGATTTTTAGTTTAATGTTTATTTTTTTATGGTTTGTTATTTTATGGGTTCCTGTGCCTGGTGGTTTTGATTGTGAGTAACCAGTTCAACGGGAGTCGGTTGGGGCAAGTAATGGTAAGTGAACTAAAGAAATGTATTTAATTGAACTTGTTAATTTTTTTAAATTCTTTTCTTTACATGTTTATTTAATTATCTGTGGTATATCATTTCTTGCCACTGTATGTATGTATGTATGTATGTCTAGAGAGATATATACATACAGGGTAAGAAATGATAGTGTTTTAAAAGCTTGATTTGATGTGTTTTTAATTATTTTGACTATGCATCTATGCTTAAATGTGTGTTTAAAGTCTTTTAAAATTAGATAGATGTAATCGTTGCTATTGTATGTTGTATTAGAGGTCAGGGTTAACCTTGTTTGTCAATTTTTTATGCTTGTTGGTACTTATATATTTTCACAGGCTACATTGCTCAGTTGCAGGTTTGAATTAGTTAATTGTTTAATTGTTAGGGATGGAAAGTAAATGGTTTAGGGATGGAATGTAAATTGTTTAGGGATGTCATTAATGAAAGGTAATTGATTTATGTTTACCGGATTGGTTACAATAGTATATTTGTTTCTAGTTATCTGTATTTTGCTTGCAATGTTATTGTTAACATTCATTTGCAGAATGTATATGGTGCATAGATTGTATGCATCATATATACAATGTAAATGCAATGTGTTGATTGTGATTTGAGATTTTTGATTGGCATTTGATCTTTTTGATTGTAATATCAGTTAGTATTATGAAAGGAAATTAATTGTATTGTAGTGTGTATTTATAGAGAACTGTTATTTTGAGTACAGCATGTTTTTGATAACCCTTCTACGTTTATTTGTATATTGGTTCATCATGTGTGTGTGTGTGTATATATATATATATATATATATATATATATATATATATATATATATATATATATATATAAAAATATATATATATATCTCTCTCTGTATATATATATATATAAAAATAGAATTTACCAGATTGAAGTCCGGAAAAAACGAGACAGCACACAGTCTTAGTGATTCCAATGCAGATGTAATCAAAGTAACATGGCACCACCTCCAACGTTTCGGTACACTCAACGTGACCTTCCTCAGGGAAATGCAATAAGTGAATGCTAATCCACCACCTTATATACCCAAACAAATCAAAATTAAATCAAACTCACCCGTGTAGGCGCAACATTGCCCGCGAAACCGCGCCGCTGTGACACGCATACATCCGCTGGAACGCATCGCCATCTTGGATTTACACAAACCTCCCTTTAAACTACGGTGGCCTCAATGGTCTGACCAGGCATAATCGCACATGCGCGGACTCATCCTATCTCTCTGTGTCGTGACCCGCAACACGCTGCTGAAACGCATCACCATATTGCCTCTCAGCCTAATGCATAGTTAGCCCAACTACGGTGGCCCGCATAGTGCATAGTTTATCTATAATGGCGGTTCGCGCATGCGCGAACATGCCCAAGCAGCTCAATGTGCAGAATGTATACATACAGCGCAAGCATAGTGTTACTCAAGAGCTAACCCTATTATGTGCATAACAGCACCCATATGAGGATGTGCCCTTACAGATCTGATTGAGGATCTATAATTATAAATGCCAGAACTTCATAAAGCAAGGCACCTAGCCGATAGAGCCATGTGGGGGGGCTAAAAAATGTGATCGCATTAAAGCAGATTTGCATGTGTTGAAATATATGCTTGATCTTATTTACAGAGGGACCCGCTCCAGCATAAGGACGCAAAACGCTCACAGCAACCATACAAAAACCAATATATTAAACAACAAACATGTGATATGATGTGTGCATCACTGTACAATATATTGTTATCCATGTCCCACTATAATAAATACTATTACTACAATGACTAAAATTAGTCTAAAATCGAAAACCAGATACCATGTTTGGTCACACATATTTCTTCCTAAATAGAGTGACCAATGGGCTTTTAATATATATGCCCAATGAGACAACATCTAGTTTATACACATGTCTATCCGGAATCACCATTCATACTGTGATCCTTTGACTATGTCCTAGAGCCAGCTTATAACAGGCCTTATTTACACGACATATCACGTATTTAGAAGTCTCATATATACCATGTAGTATCTATGATCTCGAAGCAGGACATGGAACCAACATGATGCACACACCAACACCCTAAATTGAACAAGTGAAAATAACAATACATGGGCACATATGGAAATAACACATAAGGACATAATGCAGAAATATTATGAAATGAACATTGACACAAAAAGACACATAATTACAGGACAAGAAATGATTCCTCAGCAAAACGAAGTGTCATAGTCCTGACTTCTTTTATAGGAAACATCCCAATGAAAAATCTTCGTTTAGGCCAAAAGGGGCCACAGTTTTTAATTCAAAGATGTGCCTCGCTTCGCTTTGCAATAGCAATCTATTTCTATCACCCCCTCGTGTGAGCACTTTGACCTGTGAAATAGGCATGCATCTGAATGTTGCCAATGAATGTTTAAAATCCCTAAAATGTTTGGCAACAGGGAGGCATTTAAACTCTAAATCCTTGGCGTCTGCAGATAATGCTTTGCGAATTGTTGAACGATGGATAGCTATACGTTCTTTAAGCATACGCACTGTCTTCCCAATGTAAAGTAACCCACATGGACATTTAATCAAATATATAACAAATTTTGATTCACAATTCAGATGTTGATGAATCTTGATTTTAGTCCCATTATGTGGATGACAGTAGAACGATCCCACCTGCATATATTGGCAATTCGTGCAACCCTTGCACCTGTAGGCCCCAGGTTTTTGGGTTAACCAAGTTTTGTCCTTGCTATATTTGTCAGCAGGATCTGCTTGCGTGATCATGTCCCCAACTGACGGACCACGACGAAAACAAAACAAGGTGGGTTCACGGAAGAATTTTCCTATTTTATCATCATTGGCTAGTATATGCCAATTATCTCTAATGCCACGTTGTATGCATGGGGACGCAGTGCTAAATGTGCTTATGACATTAAATCTTGAACTTTTTGATTGATCGCCCAGTTCGATGTTAGTACGATCTGAGTTCTCCCCTCTAATCACACGATCTAGTGCATCTTTGACGTCGACCGGACTATAGCCTCGCTCTAGGAACCTGCTAGCCATGTTGATAAGTGCAGGTTCCAACTCATTGTGATCACTGGTGATTCGTTTCACCCGTAGAAGTTGTGAATACGGAAGCCCCTTTTTCAACGGGGCCGGATGGTGGCTTGTGGCATAAAGCAATGTATTTTTGTCAGTGTCTTTCTGGTACAGCCTTGTGGCCAATTTGTCGCCAGCTTTGTATACCATCGTGTCCAAGAATGGAATTTCTAGATCACTGTTACACAGCGTAAAACGTATCTTTGATGGAATATCGTTAAGACGGTTAACAAAGTCCTGTAATTCCACAGAAGAGCCACTCCAAATAATAAAAATATCATCAATGTAGCGTAAAAACTTTCTGATGTAGTGTGCATTGGGCGCATCGCATAAGATGTGGGTTTGCTCATACATGTCCATGTAAAGGTTCGCATATGATGGAGCCATGTTTGAGCCCATGGCTGTCCCACTGAGCTGGAGATAGTATGCATTTTCAAACCTAAAGAAATTTTTGTTTAGGATGACTTCTATCAGGAGTAGTAAAAATTCAGACGGTGGTCCAGTCTGCAAAGTATTTGTTATCAACTTTCTCCTGATAGCCTCCAACCCCTCTTCATGCGGAATATTCGTATAGAGGCTTGCTACGTCGAGGGTAGCCAATATGCACCCAGCTGGATTAAATGCTAGATCGTTAATATGCTCCATGAAGTTGGTAGTGTCTTTGACAAACGTGGCCATACCCGCCACCAGCGGTTGTAGATAAAAGTCAACATATTGTGAAATCGGATGGCATAGTGATGTCCGAGCCGAGATAATAGGTCGACCTGGTGGGTGTGTGGTAGATTTGTGAATCTTAGGGATCGTGTACATGACAGGTATTTTTGGATGCTGTTGCATAAGGAAACCACCAGTGTCCTCCGAGATCCATCCATTGGATATACCCATTTGAATTATGGCATCAATTTCCCCTTTGTACGCCGCAGTAGGATCCTTACCCAATTGTTTGTACGTCTCAGTGTCTCCCAGTTGGCGCAACACTTCTTCTCTATAATAGAGGTAGTCCAAAATGACGATTCCGCCGCCTTTATCAGCGGCCCGAATGATGATGTTCTTGTTATTTCTCAAAGATTTTACCGCCAATCTTTCTTCATTCGTCATATTGAAGAAGCTGGTCTTTTGTGTCTTAATCTTGCTTCTTGTGGCTTTGCCTAAAAGGTTCATAAATGTTGCAATACTGGGATTAGACACCTGTGGATCAAACATACTGCGTGGCCTGAAATGGGATCTCGCATATTCAGGTGCTAGGTTAGCTTCTGATTTTGAAAAGAAGTCCTTGAGTTTGAGGTGTCTATTCAATTTAAAGAGGTCCACTTCCCACTTAAACGGGTCTTGCTTATATGTTGGCACAAAGCCAAGACCTTTATGTAAAACATTTAACTCCGCTGGCGAGAGGGTATATTTGGAAAGATTAAAAATTACCGTTTCCTGGGCTGCTGTTTTGGACCTCTCCCCCTGTTTGGGTAGCGCTCCGGATATCTTCGTCTTTCGGCCTCCTCGCCTGATTTTCCTCCGGCATCTCCGGCTCCTATAGGCGGTTTGGCTCTCCCATCCGGGCCTTGTCCTAAAAAAGAAGAAGGTTCTGCAGACATGGTATCACTGAATGTGTCCGCGGCGTCAGAGAAGTCCGTATCGCTGGTGTTGTACCCAGGCTTTCTGTATCCCCCTCGTCTTCGGCGGGACTGGCCCCTCTGTTGACCTTGCGCACCTGTGGGTAGATCACTTAGCCCCAGCAACCATCTGTATACCTTACGATCTTTGTAATCTGATTCAACAATCTTGAGTTTCTCTCTCTTATATTTAATAAGATTGTTTCTGTATGTGTCTATGGAGGACTGTATTTTGTCCGTCCAATTTGTGGAGGTGTCTGTCTCTAAAGTTGTTCCATGTTTGGTGTAAATGGTATCAATCTCTTTTTTAATCTTGATGATTTCCTTGCTTGATTGATCAATTACAAGAATGACCAAATCAAATGCACATTTGTTTAAAATTGCAATCCATCTCTTACAGAACTCTGGATCAGTTCTCCCTATAGTGGGCTGGTTTTTTATTCTGAACCCACGGGGTAGCAATTTTTCTTTGTGATAATGCGACAATGTCACACCGTGCAGATAGTAATCAACTTCCCTCTTTTTTAATTTAATCAGGTCATTGTACACGTCACTCGCTCTTTCTGGTCCCAAAACTGATTCAAAGGATTCCGTATAGCGGATGCTGGAAATCTCTGCCTCGCTAAAACTAGCTGACTCAGAGATGGCCGAAAAAACCCCAAACGTGTCTGCAAATTCCTCCATGTTTTTTCCTTACGTGGATAAAATCAACATTCAATTATGATAAGACTCTTAGAAATAAAGCATCCACGGAATTGGCCAAAAACGCCGTGGGCCACACATTTTAACCCCTCATAGGGTACTTGGTATCCTTTTGCTGGCAGGTGCCCAACTCATATAGTTACACATGAAGAAATCATCTCAGTTGGCACACTGTAAACATAGATAAAATGCTGATGCTTGCCCCATATGCACATGTAAAAATAGAATTTACCAGATTGAAGTCCGGAAAAAACGAGACAGCACACAGTCTTAGTGATTCCAATGCAGATGTAATCAAAGTAACATGGCACCACCTCCAACGTTTCGGTACACTCAACGTGACCTTCCTCAGGGACGTGCAATAAGTGAATGCTAATCCACCACCTTATATACCCAAACAAATCAAAATTAAATCAAACTCACCCGTGTAGGCGCAACATTGCCCGCGAAACCGCGCCGCTGTGACACGCATACATCCGCTGGAACGCATCGCCATCTTGGATTTACACAAACCTCCCTTTAAACTACGGTGGCCTCAATGGTCTGACCAGGCATAATCGCACATGCGCGGACTCATCCTATCTCTCTGTGTCGTGACCCGCAACACGCTGCTGAAACGCATCACCATATTGCCTCTCAGCCTAATGCATAGTTAGCACACATCATATCACATGTTTGTTGTTTAATATATTGGTTTTTGTATGGTTGCTGTGAGCGTTTTGCGTCCTTATGCTGGAGCGGGTCCCTCTGTAAATAAGATCAAGCATATATTTCAACACATGCAAATCTGCTTTAATGCGATCACATTTTTTAGCCCCCCCACATGGCTCTATCGGCTAGGTGCCTTGCTTTATGAAGTTCTGGCATTTATAATTATAGATCCTCAATCAGATCTGTAAGGGCACATCCTCATATGGGTGCTGTTATGCACATAATAGGGTTAGCTCTTGAGTAACACTATGCTTGCGCTGTATGTATACATTCTGCACATTGAGCTGCTTGGGCATGTTCGCGCATGCTCTAACCGCCATTATAGATAAACTATGCACTATGCGGGCCACCGTAGTTGGGCTAACTATGCATTAGGCTGAGAGGCAATATGGTGATGCGTTTCAGCAGCGTGTTGCGGGTCACGACACAGAGAGATAGGATGAGTCCGCGCATGTGCGATTATGCCTGGTCAGACCATTGAGGCCCCCGTAGTTTAAAGGGAGGTTTGTGTAAATCCAAGATGGCGATGCGTTCCAGCGGATGTATGCGTGTCACAGCGGCGCGGTTTCGCGGGCAATGTTGCGCCTACACGGGTGAGTTTGATTTAATTTTGATTTGTTTGGGTATATAAGGTGGTGGATTAGCATTCACCTATTGCACGTCCCTGAGGAAGGTCACGTTGAGTGTACCGAAACGTTGGAGGTGGTGCCATGTTACTTTGATTACATCTGCATTGGAATCACTAAGACTGTGTGCTGTCTCGTTTTTTCCGGACTTCAATCTGGTAAATTCTATTTTTACATGTGCATATGGGGCAAGCATCAGCATTTTATCTATGTTTACAGTGTGCCAACTGAGATGATTTCTTTATATATATATATATATATATATATATATATATATATATATATATATATATATATATATATATATATACAGTGTTCAACAAACCTATACATTTGCTCGCCCTGGGCGAGTGGATTTAACCCCCGGGCGAGTAAATATTGGCCCAACCAGCACACGTTTGGTACTAGGTGGCGAGTAGATTTTTTCTGTGGCGAGTAGATTTTTTGGTGATTTGTCAACCACTGTGTGTATATATATATATATATATATATATATATATATATATATATATATATATATATATATATATATTTGCATGATGAAGCCAATATATAAATTCATGGGTGAAGGGTGGGTATCGGGCCAGTGGGCTTAACCCCTTAATTACCTTTGCGGTTATTATCCGATATGGTATTTAAGGGGTTAATTGATATCCGAATGTAATTGCAATGTATTGGCTTTGTATTGGCTATGTTTTTTGTGGGCAAGACAAGGATGTTGCTGGCGACTGAGACTTCTTATTGATAAGGTCAGTAGTACTTAATTTATTTGAATATGCTAGTTAATGTTTTTAATAATGGGCAAATAATCTATTATCCCTATCTGGATAATAGTTATTTTGCACATTATTGTACTGTAGGTGTTGGGGGGGGGGGGGTGTTCCCCAACGGTATGTGGGTAGGCCTCCCTTGTGAGTAGTGTGTGAGGGTGGTTAGGCCTCACGGGGTGGGGGGTTACTGTGGGAGGGTATGTAGACGTCCCGAGTGGTGGGTGAGGGTGGGTTAACCCCTTAATGACTGCAGCGGTTAATAATTGATATGGTGATTAAGGGGTTAGGGGACATTACTTTGGATGTTTTCATTGTTGTGTCTGTTTTGCAGCAGCGGAGGGGCCATGGGCAGGATGAAGATGAGGATGGCCTTCATCGTGGCAACCGGTAATGGGTAAGTGCTATATGTATTTAATGTATTTATTCTTGTTTATATATTTTAAATACACCGTGGGTGTATGTTGTTTATTGCAATGTTTATTGGGGGCAATTGTCCCCAATAAACATGCTATTCTGCCTTAACACTTCATTGCCTTAGCGGCTATACGCTATGGTAATGAAGCAGCATTTCTGTATTTTAATAATATTGTGCGGGAGCAGGGGGCCCCCTGAGCTGAACCGCATTGATTTGTGGCTCAGAGACCCCCTGCTCACTATTATTAAAAATACATTAATGTTGCTTCGTTACCGTAGCACATATCCGCTAAGGTAAGGAATGATTGTGTATTGATATGTGTGTTTTATTTATACTGTAGATGTGCAGAGGGTCTCCGGAGTTGAACCGCTTTGGTTTTAGGTCCGGGGACCCCCTGCTTCCTGAGATACAGGCCCCTTTAGGGGTGCCGGTATCCCTCTGTTTTCTTTACATTCCGCGGTCACGTGATCGGGACCTTTAAATGCAGAGGGATACCGGCACCTCATAAAGGAGCCTGTATCCCGGGAAGCAGGGGGTCCCCGGACCTGAAACCAATGCGGTTCAGCTCCAGAGACCCCCTGCACATCTACACTATGAGTAAAAATGTATTTTAAATAATTTTTAATGTGCTGATGTTTGCGCCGAGAGAGCAGCGGATCTCTCTCTGCTGCAAACACAACTCGCCAGGGGACGGCTTCTCGGCAGCTTCTCGGCAGGCAGCCGTCTCGCCACCGGTTAATCGCCATTATTTCAAATGGTGGTGGCGCATTCATTCGCCAGGGATTCGGCCCTCCCTGCATACAGCGAGGTTAACACGCCAAAAACCTGGCGAATTGAAACCCTGGCTAATGCAATTTTTCGGCCCTTTCTGCATAGGCCCCTTAATGCTTTACCAAGGCATATTGTGTGCATATATACTATTTTTTGTTTTTAATTATGACCTCACTATTATTAACACATCATTTTGATTTTTTATTATATGCATTGTTTGGATAACATGATATGTATGTTGTTGATGATGATAATCTGGTCATTTTTTATTGCGTCTTATTTTAATTGATATTTGTGTTGTAGATATGTGATGATATACACCTGTTGCTTGTTCATTGGGCAACACACTCAGGTGTGGTGATTTACACAGACTATAACTGGGTATCTTTTATGCAAGCGGATCACTCTTTGACAAAGGCCTTGCAAGCTGAAACGCGTCAGAGGATCCGCTTGCACCTTGTGCAAATAAAGCTTTTTTCACTGCCACATATTAGCCTTCAGTGATTCCTTGCGGCTGTGCGGCGTTTTACCCCCTTCGGGAGGATTTCTGCAGTGCTATTGATTATCGCCAGCACGCCAACCTGCTGCTGATGTCCTGTTTCTTCCGTGACTGAATCCGGAAGCTTTGCTGTTGCCGCCGGTCAGGTGACCACCCACCGCGATCCAGCGGATGCAGGGTTGGCGGTAAAGAGGATACTGGCAATCCATGATGTTGGGGCGCCACTTCTATTCCACACTTATCCAACGCCAAGACGAGGTCTGGTAGCAGGAGAAGCAATATCTCCCACAAGAAGAGGACCCGGCAGGCACGGTGTCAACAACCCCAGTATTAACAAGTGAGTCTTTTTATCTCAACTTCATAGTGCTTGAAGCAAGCCAGTTGCTGGAAAAGACATCATACATTTCATACTTATTCCACCTGGGGCTGATCCTAACCTGAATTCCGGTATTACATTATATTAACTACATCAATAAGCAGGATTTTGCTATTTCTGAGCGCCTGTTGGGTTTATCTCTGATTCACCCGTTACATACTACAATCCCCTTGTGTTCTCTGCAGCTTTAAATCCGTAGGAATAGGGGCAGCAAGAGTTGGAGCCATGGCTTGACAACTTTAGGAGACTGCTTTGCGGGAACAGAGTTGATTCTGTCCATATCCCACTATACAAATGTATTCAAGAGAGCATGGACTGTCATTTGGCACTGAACACAGAACCGTAGCATCATCTCTCTGTACAGCAGCGCATGACTGCAGTACTGGCAGCTTTTGTTTACAATTTACCCCCGATCAATGAGGAGCCTCCGGATTGGCTGCTGTGATTAGCATCGTGTCACCATGGAAACAACGGCCGTGACGCGATGGCGTGATGAAGCGGTTGGCTACAAACAAGAGTATTAACATACTTTAGGGATTCTAAAGGCTGTCAGCTGTGATATATGAATGAAATTAACTTTGTTTTGGCGCGAAAAAAATCTTCTAATAAGTTCTGCTATAAAAAGTCTGCATTAACTTGTACTGCCACCACTCCCAGAAGAAGACCTCTGTCGAAACGTGTAGGAGTGGGAGCTTGGCTCGGGGAGCCCCTCTCTTATCCTCTGGCATCAGGGATTGCTTACAAGATTCACCATATATCCGAATTTGGTAATGTATTGGACTGTGTGATATATATTGACTTTCAATTGAACAGGAATTGCGTTTTTTTCTGGAGCAACTATGTATCATTAGGATACTCAAAATAGTTTCTGTATCTGTTATCTCTTTATACAATCAGCTCTTTCATTTGTAGTTATTTATGCTGTTTTTCCTGTATGCTTGAATTGTATCTACTCTATTCATGTTGGCCAATCCATATACAGGTTTAGCCACATGTTATGCACATGTTTAACAACATTTGTAGCTTGATTATTATCATCATCATCAGTCTTGGCTATATTTTTTATCATAGACCGGATTATTGGTCTGCGATTTTGGGCTTAGAGTATAGCACTTCTTCTTAGATATTATTCTAAGTCTACCATCTGCACTTTCCATTTTCCTTCAAGGAATAGTTTGGAGTCCCCCTCCAATTTTATACTTTTCTCCCCTGTTTTTATCACTCAATAAACGTTGTTATACATTTGGTATACCTGTAGGGTTGCCAGGTGGCTTGTCCAAATATACTGGACATAATGGTAAAAGATGCGACCCCCACACCCCCCTGAATAAATATATAATAAATACCCCCTCGCCCCCGAATACATATATAATAAATAGCCCCCAGAATACATATATAATAAATACCCCCACGCCCCCTGAATACATATAATAAAATATACCCCCACCTCCCCAATACATATACAATATACCCCCACCTCCCCAATACATATACAATATACCCCCACCTCCCCAATACATATAAAATATACCCCCACCTCCCCAATACATATAAAATATACCCCCACCTCTACAATATAATTCACACTTACCACTCAGGTCGGCCCGGTGCCTGCGGGGGGCCAGTGGTTGCAAAGAGCAGGGGGGGGCAGTGGCTGCAGAGAGTGGGGAGGGGCCAGTGGCTGCAGAGAGCAGGGGGGGGCAGTGGCTTCAGAGAGCAAAGGGGGCAATGGCTGCAGAGAGCAGGGGGGCAGTGTCCGCAGAGAGCAGGGGGGGGCGTGGCTGCAGAGAGCAGGGGGAGCAGTGGCTGCAGAGAGCAGGGAGCAGTGGCTGCAGAGAGCAGGGGGGCAGTGGCTGCAGAGAGCAGGGGGAGCAGTGGCTGCAGAGAGCCAGGGGGGGCAGTGGCTGCAGATAGCAAGGCGGAGGCAGCAGTGGCTGTGGAGGGGCCGGCGTCTGAGGAGGGGCAGAGGGGGGGTGGTTTGGCTACGGAAGAGCCGGCCGAGAGGCAGTGGATGCGGAGGGGCTGGTGGCTGTGGAAGGGCCAGTCGAGGGGCAGTGGATATGGAGGGGCTGTTGGCAAATCAGAGCTTACCCCCCTTACAGCCTCTTCTCACCTGCCTGCGTGCCCCCGCTGCCCGACCCCCTCTCTGCCCCGGATATAATCAAAAAGGAGGTACAAAAAAGCTCTCCTACGCATTTCGCACCTTGGGGTGCTTTATCAAGGACTCTCTTTTTTGATACTTTGATTGAAGATTCTGGTTTAAAGATATCCCCATCCGGAACTACTTGAGCAACTCATAAACCATTTTGACTATCCATGTAGTGTGCCTGAGATACCTGGGAGATACGCTAATAACTGGATTAAGTACAAGTATACAGCTCAAAGTACAAGTGAGCAGCTCAAAAGTATGATGTGACAACAATACTCCATATCAGCTGGTTTAGCTCACACTGCTAGAGCTTTGGCCTAGAAAAGCAGTGGTTGAGGGTTCTAGTCCGGTTACACCATTCTAATCATTAGGTTGGTGCCTTAGGCTTATTATGAACTCTATATAGTTGGTATGGCAATCCTTTTACAAAATGTAAGACATGACTCATTTAAATATACTTTAAATAGCCATTAGCATATCACTCAGGTATGCTCCTTTTTCAGCACAGACGTGTCCCTAATTTGTTTCAGGGGATATTTATGTGACAGCTAATACAATCTCTCTCGCCATTAATTGTCGCTGTATTAGGTGGGTTCACAACAATTAACCTACACTGATTACTACCTCAAGATATCTGCCACATCCTGCTGAAGTATTTTATACCAGCATCTGGATATATGTACATAGCCTCTCATCAGACAGATTCCGGCATCTTTCCATTGAGCTCTCTCGCACTTCCAGGTACACCTCCCAGATGATCCACCACTCTAGTGCAGCACAGCACAAAAGAAGAAGCATCTCTCTCAGGTCCAGACCGCTCTCACTCAACGCATTTCACCGCCACAATGGCTTCATCAGCAGTGTATGGTCTCAGAAATCAGTGGTTCTTTTTAAATCTTGACTCCATTTTTCATTGGACAAAAATCAAGCTACAGTACCGGTGCAAGTTCAAACAATTTCTAACTATTTCTAATTAACTGTTTATTTGGGTTCCCTATTTCTTCGCCACGCCGACGTCAGTTGGGTATGGGCAATAAAAGACCAGTAATATCTGTAAAATAGTACGAAAGACCCATGCCAATATTTATGCAGACAGACTGCATGCAAAGTACTTTATGATCGTATCTTATACTTCCATTAATACATTTATTCCCCAATTTTCTTCAATTGGGCTAAAGGAACTAACATAGTCATAAAAGTATATATACAGAATGCAAAAACTTTATAAACTTTAGTCTGTGCTTAACATCACAGTACTCCAAATAAAATAGCAACAAATGTCTCTTCTCTGATTTCAAAACAAAAAAATGAACATCTCACAGTCTAAAAATAAGAGTAAGGCTGAGTCCATAGACACTAAACCCATGCGGAGACGTGCGGAGGCTGAGGGAAAGCGGGTGCTTTCCCTGGCCTTACTACGCGCGCCGTCCAGGGGTGTGTCTATGGGCAGGCCAGTGACGTCACGGAGCTGGTTCGCCCTCATTGGGCGAACCGCTCACGTGACCGGCCCAGCGCGCGTAAACTAAAATTTTAGTGCCGGCTACGCTTCTGCACGCCTGCGGAAGCGTGCGCGAGCGCCTGCTAAAGCCGCTCTCATTGCGGCTGCAGGGACCCACTGACACGCGTGAGCGCGGCTCAGTGCAGGTCAGCGGCTAAGCGCTGACCATGCCTGCGGCCTAACATTTTATGCATTAGAGCACTGATGTTGCAAAATGCCTATCTTTATAATAGGTTTATGTTAGATACATTTTGGGTCGATATGTATCAAACTGGATCCTAACCAACCAGAAATACTCAGCTACATATCATAATAGAGATACAATGACTAAGGGAAAGGGGGGGTGGGAAGGAAAGAAAAGGTGAGGAGGGGGGAAAGAATGAAGGAGGACGGGGGAGGGGAGAAAAGAATAGGAAGAAGAAGGAGGGAAGGAAATGAAAGAGATGGGGGAGAGAGAGAGAGAAAGAAGCGTGAAATAATCAGTCATGGCAGCCAGACATCTGGCAGTTATCATAGATTCATCTCTCACTGCTATGCTGTAGCTGGTGCTTTTAGATCCGCTACACTTACCATGTAGTGTCTGAGTATATCTCAGAAGTGCATCAGAAGTTGTTAGTCCGTTGTGAGATGATACTAACATTGGTGCAGATAGATGTCATCACCCTTTTTCTATCTTGAATGAGATGATTATTCACTCATTATTGCTCTCATTTGCATGCAATATTAGGTAGTTATCCTAGGCAGTATTTATCTTCAGCAATTTGGGTTCTCTATACTCGGGGCTCCGCACACGTTTTCCTATATTTTATATTTATATGTTCATATCTCCACTTCTACCTTGATTGAAATCAAATTGATTTTATTTCACTGATCATGCATTCCTGCACTGATTATTAACAGCAACCCTCATTCGGTCTGTCCGTTATTGGGATCACAATCATAGTACTCACAGTATGTTTATTAGAGTGCATAAAGTCAATTTATCAATTTAATTTTGGAGTTAGCCTGACTGCTAATTTTTACTTCCTTGGAAGCGAGTGCAGAAAAGGGCATAGTCTCTCTTTCCCTTTGTGTTTGCTATGACCCTGTACTCTCCCTCAGAAATATATTTATTTATTTATAAAATATTTTACCAGGAAGTAATACATTGAGAGTTACCCCTCGTTTTCAAGTATGTCCTGGGCACAGAGTAAAACAACTAATACATGGTTACAAGTACAGTTACATAAATGAACAAAGTATACATTATATACAAGACATTGCGTGCACAGTTAAAGAAAATATATATTATGAGCGTATGAAACAGTTACAGACCAGATTAAAGTGTGAGACAGCCTTAGATTTGAAAGAACTTAAGCTGGTGGTGGATATGAGAGTCTCTGGTAGGTTGTTCCAGTTTTGGGGTGCACGGAAGGAGAAGGAGGAACGTCCGGATACTTTGTTTAGCCTTGGGACCATGAATAGTCTTTTGGAGTCTGATCTCAGGTGATAGGTGCTGCATGTGGTAGGGGTGAGGAGCTTGTTCAGGTAGCTGGGTAGCTTGCCCAGAAAGTATTTGAGGGTGAGACAGGAAAGGTGAACTTTGCGCCTAGACTCTAGTGATGACCAATCTAGTTATTTGAGCATTTCGCAGTGATGTGTGTTGTAGTTGCATTGGAGAACAAAACGACAAATTGAATTGTAGAGGGTGTCAAGTTTGCTAAGGTGGGTTTGAGGAGCCGAGCCATATACTATGTCTCCATAGTCAATAATTGGCATTAGCATCTGCTGTGCAATACGCTTTCTGACCAGGAGACTTAGGGAGGATTTTTTCCTGTAAAGTACCCCTAGTTTGGCATAGGTCTTGGTTGTCAGGGTATCAATGTGCATCCCGAATGTTAAGTGGGAGTCAAACCATAAGCCCAGGTATTTAAAACTAGTGACAGGGGTTAGGGTGGTGTTAGCGTTGGTTCTAATCAGAAGCTCAGTCACTGGAAGCTTTACAAATTTAGTCTTGGTCCCAAATACCATTGTTACAGTCTTGTCAGTGTTTTTGAAAACAGTTTGTTTTGGGAAATCCAGTTTTCGAGTCTCAAAAAGTCAGACTGAAGTATGTGTTGAAGGTCAGAGAGGCTATGGCTGTGTGCATATAGGATTGTGTCATCTGCATACATGTGTATTGAGGCTTCCTTACAAGCTGTGGGAAGATCATTAATGAACACTGAGAAGAGTAGGGGCCCCAGAACAGAGCCTTGCGGGACACCACAGGTGATATCCAGTGGGTTGGAGTTAGAGCCTGAGATGGACACATGTTGGGATCTTCCTGATAGGTAGGACTGAAACCAGTTTAAAGCATGTTTCCCTATTCCAGAGCTCTGGAGTTTGTTAAGCAGGATAACATGATCAACTGTGTCAAAAGCCTTTGCAAAATCTAGGAATACTGCACCAGTGAGTTGTCCCCGTTCCATTCCACACTGGATTTCATTGCAAACTTTTAGCAGGGTAGTTACGGTGGAGTGTTTGGGACAAAACCCAGACTGGAATTGGCTAGGGAAATTTGTCTTAATGTAGAAATCGCTTAATTGGGAGTGGACACATTTTTCCATTACTTTGGATAGAATTGGGAGAAGTGAGATTGGCCTGTAGTTTGAGACAGTGTTTTTGTCCCCACTTTTGAAGATTGGGACAACTCTGGCAGTTTTCCAGGTCTTAGGGATATGGCCTGCAGACAGGATAGAGTTGACTATGGACGCAATTGGTTTGGCAATGGCTGGGGCACCAAGTCGTAGGAACCTAGATTGTAGTAAGTCGGGTCCACATTGGCTGCTTAGTTTTAGTTTGAGGAGCGCTTGTGTTATCTCCTCTTCAGATACTGGGCTAAATTGAAAATTGTGGGCAGTGTTGGGAGGGGGTGGGACTGTAGGGATACTCCCAGGATGCGATTCATGTTTGGGGTTTGTGCTGCATTTCGCTAATAAGTTAGTGGCACACCCCACAATGTAATCATTGAATGCATTTGCAATGTCAGTGGGGTTTGTCAGAGTAGTATCCCCCGTAGTGATATTACTTGGTTGTTGATGATTAGGAGGCTGGAATATATTTTTGATAACCTTCCAGAAGTTAGCTGGTTTTGATGTATTTTGGTGGAGATTGTCAGAGTAATATTGTGCTTTTGCATACCTTGTTTGCCTTGTGCACATGTTCCGCAGGCATCTGTAGTGATTAAGATCCTTTGTAGTGCCAGTTACTTTGTAGCTTTTCCACAAGGCATCCCTGAACTGGTAGAGTGCTATAAGGTCAGGTGTAACCCATGGAAGGTGGGCCCCCCGTACCCTTATTTTGCGTAGTGGAGCATGGGTATCGCAGAGTTTTAAGAACTCGGATTGGAAATAGTCGAGCGCAGAATCGGGGCCGGGAATGAAATCGATTCTGTGCCATGGTAAGGTCATCCAGAAACTGTTGTGGGTTAAAGTTTTTAAATATTCTAGTGAGGAGAACTTTAGGGCTTGAATGGGGCGGTTTAATTTTCCTTACACAGTACACTATTGCATGGTCACTGATAATATCAGGAAGGATGCCAGAGGATTGGATTCTGCTGGGGTTTGAGGAGAGAATCCAGTATAGCATGGAATGGTTATGCGATTTCAGGTTTATCCGTGTGGGTTGGGAAATGAGTTGTGATAGTTTAAGTGACTTGAGTTGTATCTGGATTTTGTGGTTTTTAGGGTCAAGCCAATTGAAGTTGAAATCCCCAAGAACTAGCAGCTCTCTCTTCTCATTCAGAGAGGAAATGGAGCCAAGAAACTGGGTGATATCAGTCAAGGATTGTAGAGGAGCTTTAGGGGGGCGGTAGATGCCAGCAAGCAAGATGGGCTTAGAAAAGGGGAGGCAGATTTTGCCAACTAGAGTTTCAAAAGAGGGTGGACTTGGTGGGCAATTTAACAGTGTAAATTGTAAGGTGTCTGCAATATAAAATAACACCCCTCCTCCTCTCTTTGACCTATCTCTCCTAAAAATGGAGTATCCCTGAATGGCGATATTTGCATCAGGGGTTTTAAGGGATAGCCATGTTTCTGTAAGAACGATGGCTTTGGGTTTATGCATAAGGCACCATGCCCTTAGTTCATCCAGTTTGGGCAGCAGGCTCCGGATGTTTATATGGGCGACAGATAGCCCTTTTTGGAATTTAAAGGTGGAATTCTCAGGGGCATGGGACAGAGCTGAAATGGGAGGACCTGGGTTAGTTTCAATATCACCTGCTAAAGAGAGTAATAGTATGAGTAGAAATTTGGGTAGTTGTTTTCAAGTTGTAAATTTGTGGTGTTTTCCATTAGAGTGAGCAGTGGTTGGTGTGCTGGTGTTTAGAGTTCTCCACCAACATTCAGTAGATAGTGCAAGGCTTTTGAGTAGTCCAAAATATATACTAATAGGTGCTGCTGGAAATAGGCTGTTCCAAATGAAATATAACAAACGACAGAAAATAAACGCAACCTCGAGAAAAAATGGAAATGGGGGAGAACCCCCCTCCTGCAATTTAGTAAAAAGGTAGGTAGGAGCAGGGCAAACCTTCAGCTTGCCCCCCCCCCCCCACTTCACTTTCAGATTAACAAATATATATATATATCTAATGATACAATGATGGAAAAAGGATACCTGGCGCTTAGAATAACACTGTGTCCATAAGAAACAAAATCAGTCTTTTGAAAATCTTCCAGAGTCCAAAACTTGAAGTTGATGTCTGTGGTTTTTTCTTCACTGCTGCAGCCTCCCAATTTACCTGGAAATGATAAAGGGCACACCATTGCGCAGTACTACTGATTTCTAGTGGTTTCCCCTTACATAACGTTCCCAATGTAGACTGAGTCTACTTACAGGAGTGTCTCTTTCAGGATACAGTGGAGTCAATCTGTGCTTTAATCCCTTCACAGTCCACCTGTGCCACGAATCCCCCAGGTACTTCCTTTAACTCTTGAAACTCCGTGATTCCAGAATCACCCAAAACACACGGACCCCCAGAGAAGGAGAATGAACAATTGCAAAAGGTGATCACAAATTTAAGAAAAAACAGCTTCAACAAGCCTAAACAGCACGGCTAAAACAAGCCTAAAACAAATGTAAAATCACTCACATGTACTCACATGAATACATGCAATTTAAAATGTCACGAGACTGCCGTCCGCAGCTTGCGATGTTACTCCTGTAACTGCTCCGGTTGAGGTATGCTCTCTCACTGCTTATCTCAGCCGGTTTGGTGCGTCTGCGTCTCTCCCCCCCGTTGGGCTGCGTTCCGGTATACAACCAACAGGTCTGACAAACTGCGCACCTCTGCAGTCACTGCGAGTCTATTGCTGACAGGCAAACTCTAGCTCCTCCCACCCTAACGCGTTTTGTGACGTAGGGACGTCACTTTCTCTTTCCATTAAATTTGTGATCACCTTTTGCAATTGTTCATTCTCCTTCTCTGGGGGTCCGTGTGTTTTGGGTGATTCTGGAATCACGGAGTTTCAAGGGATAGAGGAAGTACCCGGGGGATTCGTGGCACAGGTGGACTGTGAAGGGATTAAAGCACAGATTGTCTCCACTGAATCCTGAAAGAGACACTCCTGTAAGTAGACTCAGTAGCAGTGAAGAAAAAACCACAGACATCAACTTCAAGTTTTGGACTCTGGGAGATTTTCAAAAGACTGATTTTGTTTCTCATGGACACAGTGTTATTCTAAGCGCCAGGTATCCTTTTTCCATCATTGTATCATTATATGCAGGTTTGAAATCATTTGCATTGTGGGAAGCCTTTGGCAGCTTTGGCCTCTTGTTATCACAACTGTTTTTTATTGTTTAATATTGCACATTGTTAATATTGCACATTGTTTGTTTCACGTGTAAGTCACACATTATAGGTAAAGCGCTATAGTCAGGGTTATTTTCAAATTACATATATATATTTATCTAACTGAAAAATGTCAATGTTATACAGCAACTAATAGATCCATTCATACACACTCCCCCCTCTCCCTGTCATTCTCCTCCTTCTTTCTCTGTTATTATCTCTGTCCCTCTATCTCTCTCATTCTCTCTGTCATTCTCTCTTTGTCATTCTCTTCCCTCCTCTCTGTCATTGTCTTCCCCCTGACAACTGCTCCCCCTAGCAACTGCTCTGGGAGATGGAGAAATCCCCTCACTAAGGAAACTAGCGATTACCGCCCCCCCAAAAAAATTCTACTGCCCTAAGCGCCCGCCTTGTTGGCCTAAGGTTACGGCCCCGGTGTCGGCGCTTCACGCGCACCTGCCAGGCTGGTGGCGCATTGGCTGTTCCCCGGTCTGTGCAGAGCTGCAAGGTGAAAGACGGGGAGAGCGGGGGGTGTAACAGGGGCATGTCGGGGGGCGCAGCCATGACATCACCTGGCAGGTTTGCCCTCATTGGCTGAACCGCCAGGGGGGGTGGCCAGTGCTCCATCGCAAGTCCTGAACACAGTTTTCTTGTCTTGAGAAAAATCTGGCCGCGCAGTACGGCGGCCAAGGTAAGTAGCGGGCCCGGCCCCGGCCCCATTTAGGGGCGGTTCTTGTCCCTGCAGTGCACGCCATAGCGCACACTGCAGCACTCAGCGGGGTTTTACCCTAATGGTGGAACCGGCCCATTGTAGGAGATATACTCACATCAAGTGCTTAGACCAATGGCACTGACTAAATAGGATTAGTATCCCTGTAGTATGTCTCTCTTGACCGATATTCCTCTGTCCTAGGGGGTATTTCATATGCAAAGAAAATAAAGTAAACTCATCACACAATATGTATTGGACATTTATAAAAGATTTCAGGGAAGATTCCCTAACAACTCACAATATAGTGATTCTTTAAAGCTTTGTAAAAACAATACAGTCAGGAGCCAGATGGCGCAGGGAAGATCTCCCTTCTCACATGTGTCTGTCTCTGCAAAAATGCTGGCGTCTGACGTCACTTCTGGCTTCTCCTGCCTGTCTCTGCCTCGAACCCTCTGTCACCCTATGAGTTTCACAGGTTGATCCTGCTTCCCCCCTGGGGATTGTATTCTCTGTTTCTTTAACAGTTTAAATATCCCTATTCATTAACCATATCACTCATAGTATAACATATTGAACCCCAAAATGTCCTACGGCAAGACTCCTTGCAGAAATAACTGAAATAAACTTGATAAAAACATATTTTTTTAAATACCTCAACAAACATAGCTCAGGACTTCTCACATTTTGATCAGTTTAAAATGTTCATTTAATCTATACTTAAAAAAGCAATATATAAAAAAATGTTAAAACAGCATATATCAAAATTAACAACATATTTAAAAAAAAATTGAGAAACCCTATTGTACTGTATCTATCAGCTGCCGGAGAGCATGTGCTGGTGCACAGTGTGCAAAGCGTTGACCATCCGTGGCGCAGTGCATAGCAGGCGGTAATGACCCATCAGGATTAACACAGCGGGTGTCCCTGCGTCTGAATGGGGCTTGCGCTGTGTGCATCCTACTGCACTGCACCTGTGCCTGTGAGAGATGCGCAGTAAGAGTGAGACTGAATCAGCCACTCTCCCTGCGCGCCCCTAACGGGTGATCGCGTGGCTTTTATTTTAATAACACAGTATTGAAGCAGGGGGTCTCCGGAGCTTAACCGCATTAATTTCAGCCCCAGTGACCCGCTGCTTCCTGAGGTATGGGGTGCCGGTATCTCCCTGCATTGTGTAAATGTCCCAGTCACGTGACGTGGGAGAATTTAAACATGGTGGAGACACTATCCTTAAAGACCTATAATTTAGTTATCATATTTGAATATAAATCTATATCTACAAAAAGGGATTGACAATATAGACAAGATGTATACAAAATATGTAATTGAAAACTTTTATAGATCATTTCTTACATATGACAATTGCACTATATAGCGACTGTTAATTTCACTATTTCTGCATTTGTTTTCTACGATTGAAGTAGTTTTTGTATTATCATTATCAAGCTATATATATGTAGCCATGACCCCTGATTCACCCCAATGAGCGGGAGGTTGCGCTTGCAAAGAGTAGTTGCAAAAGCCCGCGAAGGAGGAGAGTGCATTTGGCGGGAGGGAGCAGTCCCTTGACCCAGCAGCCCTGCGGGGAGGGTCAGGTGAGAGAGTCGAGCCAATGGGCTGAGGAGGTGCCGGAGATATAGGCAGTGGTTGCGCGCACGTGGAGCTAGAGCTGATTGGAGAGGAGAGGAGAGGAGACGGAGAGTCTGTGAGGGGAGGTTGAACCGCCCCGGCGCAGGCCAGGTGCCCCAGGTCTAGTTAGCCCTGAGTCACCTTAGAGACGAGCGGAGCTAGGGATCGCCTTAGTGAGGTTCCTGCTCCCATAATATCTGTAAGCCTTGACCGGGACTATACTGTCGAGAGGGAGGTCTGGGCTCAGACCCCCACTGGTGTTGCCGGAGTCCGGGTGGGAGCGCCCCGGACCCTAGAGAGAGAGATAGATCGGTGTCGACGTACTGAGACCCTTTGTGAAGATCGTGGCAGTCCCGAGCACCGGAGTGCTCGGCAGGTATTTCATCAAGTGCACCAACGGTACCATTCATTCACCCGAGACACAGTGGCTGCGCAGTCACCCATACACACACATAGGGCCTGTTGTGAGCGGGAGGACTAATCAGTAAGGATCAGACACGGGGTGGGATCACCCGGTGGCGGGTGTGGGAAGTATTGTTGGCGTCCGCCGTGGCGCATGTTGTGGGGCGTCCGCCGTGGCGCTAGGTATTGTTGGCGTCCGCCGTGGCGCGCTATATAACATATACATATATATAGGAAGGTTATGGCATGTAATGTATTGTGAGTTTGGTTTGCAAGTAAAAGAGATTGGTTTTAGAACTTGGCTGTGTAAGTGTAATTCTTGCATATACGTCCTGCGAAGACCCACTCTCCCTTTGGCGGGAGCTGTCGCAGGTGGAGGCGCTGCACCCGATATATATATATATTGCGTGCACCCCAGGCTCTCCGTGGCAGAGACTTAGGCCCTGTGAGCTGGCAGGTAATACAGCACAGAGTAGCGGCTTGCTAGTGATAGGACGCAGGGCTACATATACGAGGAGTTTTAATATTAATGATTTTAAGGTTGTTTATCTTCTATTGTGATCAGGTTGTTAGAGAGCTTTTCAATGCTAGGATAAAGAATGTTGTGTTATGGTTAAGCTGACAATAGCAGCTGTTTTTAATTAGATTGAATTTGTAAATAGATAGGTTGTGACTCCCAGCAGTGATTATCCCTGACAAAGCACCGAATGGTGAGAAACGTGTAGGAGGTCTCCATGTTAGACATGTTATTGTTGAAACAAAGGAACCTTTTTATTGAACCTGGTCTCTTGAAGTTACATTTTTTTTCAGTTTTCCCTGTACCAACGCCCTTTGGGGAAACTTCCTTTCAGCCATGGCGACAGTTACCGTAACTATTCCTTTGTGTCTATCTATTATTAACTCTCATCTTTTTCCCCTCTACAAAACGAATTTTTTTTTATGAGGGTCAACTCTTGGGTGACTTGCAATCCCTTCTTTGCTTATTGCTTAAATTATCTTTTAATTTACAACTCTATTGGTCATAGGTGTTCGCAGGGCCACTGACAGATTTCTTGGGGCCCGGGACTAAAGTTTTGACCAGAGCCCCCATGTATCGGCAGCCTTGCAAGCCACCCTCCCCCTTTCACACCCTTGTGAGCCACCTCCTACTTTCTCCCCTCACCCTGTGCAATTCTTTATTTCCCACCTCCACTATCACTTAGTTACGCCCCCTTATTCAATCTCGCTCCCTCAGTTCCTTCCCCCACCTCACACTGGCCCCCCACCCACAGTCCCCCTGTCCCTGATACACATACAATATCCCTCAGACAATAACCAGACAATCCCCCCCACAATGATTAACCTCCTCCCACACAAAATGCAACAGACACAAACACAAATGGGAATATGTGCTAAATTAGTGCAAAAAGCGCTATTGTCACAAGTGAAACAAATGATACAATAGTACAAAAAAATAAAAAAAAACAATACAATTAACCTTAAAGTCCTGTGTGCTGAAGTCCAATAAGCTGCCTTGAAAAGTCAGGCAGGCTGTCTGACAACCAGTTTGGATAACTGTGAAAAACAGACCTTTCAGGCACTTGGATTACAGAGTTAAATAAATTCCTTTGAAGCTTGTGTTGATTCTTTTGTGCCAGCTGTGGACCTTTACACCTTTTGAAAATGGGAGACAAAAGAAACACAGAACATGCCACGGTAGTGTATTATCCTTTAGATATAAAGATGACTATTAGTCAGGGACAATGACAGAGATGGCTGAATAATAAAATGTAATAATTCTCTCAATGAGATAAATGCAATATAAATAAATATAAAAGGACTGTATCCAACAGTTTGACTTGTAATATACACTGATACACTTGTGCATATGGTTAAATATAGATGCACTGATTCTTCTGTCCTGTTCAGGACATTGGTGTAGATAGTTAAACAAGATGCTGGTCTCCGTCGGGTGGAAAAGTTAGAATCCTACTTACAGAACATAACTACAGTAGGACATAAGCCTTAGTTAGTGGAGATCACAAACTAATTGTTGTTAATAAAACATGTAGTTTAGCAGCCAAACTCCAACCTAATGCCCTATTTCAAAAAGGAATATAGATTAGCAAAAAATGTACTTCTGATTCCCTTACCATTTGTGTCTCTGTATATGTCTATAGGCTCTAGGATCTAGAGGAGTTTATATGGGTATTGATTATGGAGAGTATCCTGCTGTGAATGTCCCATATCTTAGGACAGAGACATGCTGCTATAAATATAAGGCACACCACTTATGGGTTTCTTTAGAAGTATCTACTGAGACAATTAATGATCCACAACAACTGAATCTTTGTAATATGTTTCCTACCAGGGATTCTTTGTGACTCCATTGGCTATAAACTACCAGGTTCCGATACTTTTGAGATGCCCTGTTGCAATTTGATTATAGATTATATATTACCTCTAGCTCAACAGGGCTTTGTGCAATTCATAACTAATATACCACGTTTGTTTCAACTCCTCTAACATTGACAGTGGAGGTGCTGCCTCACATATAGACCAAGGATCTTTAATTGTTTATTTGATATTTTCTCCTATAAATCATGTAAAGATTTTTTATGTCATTATTTTATGAGGAATTGATTAAGGGTTACATTTTACTTCACTTATTGACCATACAGCATCACTTATTTCCCTCAGACTCATCAGCATATTATGTATCATATCATGTATTCTGACAGAATTGTGTCTACCTCTGGGAATATGATCCATTAATCCCTATATTTATAGTGATTACTTTGACCTATAAGTTGTTGTGCACTGAGTAAGGGATATCCAAAGGAACCGTCTGTCCACTCAAGGTTGACCCCCACAGCAAGTAGCCAAATAAGATATAAGTGTGGAGCAGGAAAAAAGACCTTTTGAAGATGCGGGGTAAGGGCCACTTGCAGACCCACTTCCCATGTGGGGCCAGCGGCCGAAATTGCAGCAGCCCACGGATGGAGCTCACACAGCTCACGAGAGTCCGTCCCCTCTGTCTCCTGGTCTTGTGATACCTGAAAGGGTAATGACGCACTTCCTGCACGACCACGATCCAGAAGTAAACAAAAAGAAGATGATCGATATCAGCGCTGCTCCTTGGGATGACAGACTCACCAGGTAGGTAATAAAATCAATTTATTAAGTCTACATAAAACAGATACTAGAACATAACAAAAAAGACCTCCTCCCACATGTTTCGGGCGAGAGTAAGGGACTCTGTTTTCCCTATCCCCCATGGGGACCCCTTTCTGTGTAACGATGACAATTTGTCCAGTTAGTGATGTAGATATACAACCTCAGACAAGGCTCTAGGCTCGGTTTTAGGCCCATTACTCTTCTATCTTTATACACACTCGCTTTGGGGCAGCGTTTCCTTTTGCCTTATATTGACAATTACAGGTTGCACTTATCTCAATTGTATGTAATTTTGTACCTAGTATTGTCATTTTGTAAAGTACTGCTTTCAGTGTTGACACTACATAAATAAAATTATACATACATGCAACTTTTCAGATGTTTGAAACAACCAAGAGTTGTCACCATGGAGTTACCCTGCTGGCAAGGATCCTCCACCGTCAGTTCACCTATTTAAAGCACTATTAAGAAGAAATATCTTCTTCCTCTTTCCAAAGCTGTTCCCTTTCAAAACCATCCAGCAAACAGATAAAAAATGTCCAATCCTATCTGTCAGATCTACAGCATCTTCACCAAAGAAACTGTACCCTTGTCTTCCAGATTCCCACAATGCACCAAAATGACCACAATACTATATACAAACTGTAAAATTAACAAAAGGAGTGTCAGTATTTTTAAATGTGACATGGTTAGTCTACTGACTCTACTCTACCTCTCTCTTCCCCCTGTCACATAAGCCATTAACAGTCTAGGCTGTGAAAGGCCATTCTTTGTGCTTTTGACCCCTCTCATGCTCCTCTCTGAGTGACTGAAGTGTGGTGGTGTCTCATGGCCTGTGTATAGCCTATCAGGTATAGGTACAGACCCTGAGCCCTCCCCTTCTGGTTCCTCAGAGGGGAAGTGCCAAATTTAGTGAGTGCTCTCCCACCCTTCCAAGAGAGATGAGGTGTGTGGGCCATCTCCTCCCGGCTGGGAGAGAGAGGTCAGCCAGGCCCCCATGGCTGGCTGACCACAGAAAGATCTGGGGCTCCACATTAAGGAAGAGCCAGCACCATTCAGATGCCTGGAATCCTCTGAGACCCTGTATCCGCTGTATGACCACTTACTGCAGTGACTGCAAATAAAGATCCCTTTGCTTTCATCATACTCCTGTTCGAGTGTCAGTCCCTGGGTAGGAGGAAAGAAGTGTGCTTTAGTGGGGACAGATCTCTGGGCACCCTGGAGCCCACTACAGCTGGTGGCGTTAAGCATCGAGTAAATAACGTCAGTGATCATCCAAAGCCTGTCCTGGTCTCCATATCACCGCAGACAACTCATCTCTCCTGAATCCTCACAGGTATGCCTCACCATAGCACCTGTAGCCGGAACACGTATCTCCTAGAGGGTGAGGGTACATGTGCTACATAAAATAAAATAAAAAGATAGATATTTTCAGACTGGCCATGGTGACTGTTAACAGTTGCTTTGAGCCTGTCTCCTTTGTGAGAACCAATGTATTCTTATTCCTCACCTTTTTTCCATCCACAAAACATTATTTATTTTACAAGGAACAGCTATTGGGTGATTTGCAATCCCTTCTTTGCTTATTGCTTATCTTTTACTTTACAACTCTATTGCTCACAGCCAGGGCCGCCAACAGAAATCATGGGGCCCAGGACAAATGAAAGGAGCAGCCCCCCCCCCCCCGAACCCATAGCTTACCCCCTCCCCCCGTACCCATAACGCACCTACCACGAAAAAATCTTTTAGCACGCAACTTTTATTTAACTGTTTTCTTATTGTGATACAGAAAAAAACATTACAATGCAACCTATTTATTTTTATATTTTCAACAAAAGACATGTGACTGCCTGCCTGGGTGGCTGAGTGGGTGGGTGGATGACTGGGTGGGTGAATGACAGTAGAATGACAGTTGGGTGAATGACGGTGGGTGGGTGGGTGAATGATGGTGGGTGGATGACAGTGGGTGGGTGGGTGGGTGGGTGGGTGGATGAATGAATGACGGTGGGTGGGTGAATGACAGTGGGTGGGTGGGTGAATGACAGTGGGTGGGTGAATGACAGTGGGTGGGTGGGTGAATGACAGTAGGTGGGTGGGTGGGTGGGTGAATGACAGTGGGTGGGTGAATGACGATTGGTTGGTCAATGTTGACTGTGGGTGGTTGAATGGGAGACAGTGACTGGGTGACAGTGACTGTGTGGGTGGGTGAATGGCAGTGACTGGGTGGGGGAATGACAGTGACTGGGTGGGTGGGAGACAGTGACTGGGTGGGTGGGTGAATGGCAGTGACTGGGTGGGGGAATGACAGTGACTGGGTGGGTGAATTACAGTGACTGTGAAAGACAGTGACTGGGTGGGTGGATGACAGTGACTGGGTGGGTGGATGACAGTGACTGGGTGGGGGAATGACAGTGACTGGGTGGGTGAATGACAGTGACTGGGTGGGTGAATGACAGTGACTGGGTGGGTGGGTGAAAGACAGTGACTGGTTGGGTGGATGACAGTGACTGGGTGGGTGGATGACAGTGACTGGGTGGATGGGTGACAGTGACTGGGTGGGTGGATGGATGACAGTGACTGGGTGGGTGGGTGAATGACAGTGACTGGGTGGGTGGGTGAAAGACAGTGACTGGTTGGGTGGATGACAGTGACTGGGTGGGTGGATGACAGTGACTGGGTGGATGGGTGACAGTGACTGGGTGGGTGGATGGATGACAGTGACTGGGTGGGTGGATGGATGACAGTGACTGGGTGGTGGATAGATGACAGTGCCTGGGTGGGTGGGAGACACTGACTGGGTGAGTGGGAGACACTGACTGGGTGGGTGGGAGACACTGGGTGGATGGGAGACAGTGACTGGGTGGGAGACTGACTGGGTCCCAGTGACTGGGTAGGTGACAGTGACAGTGGGTGACAGTGACTTACCTTGACCGGCTGGGTGCAGCTTGCCGCCGGACCCTTTCCCCTCCTGCCCCGATATCCCCGTGGTAGCTGCCCGGGAGGGGAGGTGGGCTTGGGGGTGCGGGAGGTGGGCTCGGGGGGGGGAGGGCACGGGAGGTGGGCTCAGGGGTGGACCATGGGAGGTGGGCTCGGGGGAGCGTGGGAATCTGGCCGCGGGGGGGAAGCAAGCCGCAGGAGGAGCTGGTACTTGCCCCTCCGTCCCACGTTGGGAGCGGGGGGGGGGGGGGGGGAGGTGCCGCCACAGGAGGAGCTGGTACTTGCCCCTCCATCCCACGTTGGGAGCGGGGGGGGGGGGAGGTGCCGCCGCAGGAGGAGCTGGTACTTCCCCCTCCATCCCACGTTGGGAGCGGGGGGGAAAGGGGGGGAGCGGGCCCTGCGCATGCGCGCCGGGACCGCGGGGGAAACGCCGCCATTTTTTTTAAACTTTTTCTTTTGTAACTTTTTTAAAAAAATTTTAAAAATTTATCTAATTAACTGGTGCCCGGCCGCGCAGGCCGGGCCCCCCTGACCCACGGGGCCCGGGACGCCAGTACCCTTTCTCCCCCGCTGTTGGCGGCCCTTCTCACAGCTGTTTACTCCAACATGCAAGTACAGTATGTTCGTGAACATAATTGTTGTACAAGAAGCAGAACATACCGTATCTACTGTATAATTAAATAACCATATGTCACAATGTCACTGCAAAATAAACAGCTGTGTGCTTATTTACTGTAAACTATTTTTTTTCTTCAAACTTATTTGTTTAGTCAATATTAAAGCGGTGTCATCTGGTTTACAGCAAGCTGTTTATTTTCATTCAAACATAAAGGGAAAGACCCTAGAACACAGGTTGTCACGAACAGCAAACCAGTGTGACTTGTACAGTATGTTACAAGGATTAACACACACAGATATCTAGCTGCCTCATTAATCTCCCTGCAGGCCCCAAAAATGACTAATATCTCCCCTCAATCCCTCACAAATATTACCTTAAATCACTGCTACCAACAAGGATACAAAAGTTGTATTGTTAGGGGATCCTTGGTTCCCTGTTTACTTGGAAAAAAAATCTATATATAATGAACACAGAAAAACCTATTGAAGCAAAACGTGTCTGAACATGCAGTGACTTTCTTTTTTTTTTTTGTTTCAATTTTTTTATTGTTTTGGAGAGACACAACAAATATTCAACATTGGTACACATATATTGTTCAAGTATTACCAGTTGTGTTTAAAAAAAAAAAAAACCTACAATTCGTTATCAGTGCTTAAATAAAATATTCGTTTTAACATAGTCTTTGAGTTAATATGATCTGTTTTCACATCTTAGGCTGTGCTAGGGAAGCAGCCGCCTCCTTGCGTGACTCTCGTAGAATTTAGAAAAGAATAGAGAAGAACAGAGAAAAGAAGAGAAAGAAAGGGGTGGGCAGGGGGGGGGGGGAAGGGGGAGAAGCCCATTTATCTAGTTTCTCTGTAGTTATGTCTATGTGTTCCTAATTGCCCGGCCAAATTTCCCAGATTTTGTGAAATTTGTCAAGTTTTTGGCTCAATTGCGCTGAAAGGAGCTCCATCATTTTTATTTCCCTTAGTCTCCGTAACACCGTCTGTCTAGAGGGCGCGTTCACCTTTTTCCAGGCCGCAGCAATAGCATAGCGGGCTGCCGTAAACACGTGAATTGTCATTTTACTTTCCGCCGTTTCCAGATCTTCGATTGGTTTGGCCAACATCATGGTCACCTCCACCTCCACCCCCAGGTACTCTCGGATCAATGTTTGAATCATGACCCAGAATACCTGAATTTTTGGACAATTCCACCAAATATGAGCCATATCTCCTTTTTGCCCGCATCCCCTCCAGCACAAATCCGGGGACCCGGGGAAAATCTGGCTCAGCCTGCTTGGGGTTAGGTACCAATGAAACAAAATTTTATAAATATTCTCCTTAATAGTGGTACAGATTGATGTTTTTGAAGCTGCTTCCCAGATATCCTCCCAATCTTCTCTATCGATCTCTGTATTCAAATCTTCTGCCCATTTGATCATATAGCTGTGTTGGGAACAACCCCCCGATCGTGCCAGGCCCAAATATATTTCCGAGATCAGCCCTTTACAGTAATATCCTTTCCTACACAGTCTTTCAAAATTTGTTAGAGTTTGGAATGTCGAATGTTTGGAGACTGATTGCAGGTAGTGTTTGATTTGGAGGAAACCAAACACTGGTACTTTAACTATTTGATGTTTTTTCTCCAGCTCTGGGAGAGGTAAGATTCTACCATTGTCTACAAAGTCGTCAGCTACCATCAGCTTTAACGTCATGAATTTATTGAGTCTCTGTGGGAGCCAGCCTGGGGGAAATTCAGGGTTGTTGAATATGGGAGTCAGTAGTGTTGGACTGGCTGTCAGACCATATTTATCTTTATTTCTAGACCACACTCGCCATGTACATCTCATTGCTCCCAGTTTTAATGTTTCTGAGAAGGTCTCTCTTCCCCTCTTGGTCCACATGGCGGCCGGGAGAGAGAGAGGTCTCGTGTAGGTAGACTCTATTCCCACCCAGCAACTTGTATTTGGATCGTTATTCCACATTATTGCTTGTTTGAGTTGGGCCGCCAAATAGTATTTAATGATATCCAGGACTGCCAAGCCTCCGCTATCTTTTGGAGCTAGCAAAATAGATCTAGCTACCCTGGGTCTTTTGTTTTGCCAGATGAATTGGAAAATTCTGTTTTGCATATTTTTAAGCTCTGACATTGGGATATTTATTGGAAGAGTCTGGAAGTAATACAGGAGCCTTGGTAGGATATTCATTTTGACCGTGGCTATTCTGCCTATCCAAGATATCTGGTATTCATTCCAGCTCTGGAGGTCCTTTTTTAACCTCTCAAATAGGGGTGGGTAGTTATGTTTATACAGCGAAGTATACTCCCTTGTTATTTGGATTCCTAGGTATTTGATCTTTGTGGAATTCCACTTATATTTAAAATTTGCTTGTAATAATTTAGCTTCGGGATCTGATAGAGTTAGGTTTAATGCTTCCGACTTATCCATGTTAATTTTGTATCCCGAGATTTTGCTGAATTTATCTAATTGTGAGTGTAAATTCGGGAGTGAAGTCAAGGGGTTGGCGAGCGTCAGGATAATGTCATCAGCAAATAGGGATATTTTATAGTTTGTCTCTCCTATTTCAATTCCATTTATGTATTTTTCGTCTCTAATTGTTGATGCCAAGGGTTCTATGGAGAGAGCAAACAGAAGCGGAGACAAGGGGCATCCCTGGCGAGTACCATTCTTTATATTTATAGGGTTTGAGTCTCCACCTGGAAGTTTCACTACAGCCGTGGGATTTCGGTATAGGGCTCTGACCCCTTCCAGATATTGGCCCTTAAATCCATACCTTTCAGAGGGTATACCCACAGGCGTATTACGCGTCAGGTCCCACAAAAAAAAGAGGGGTAGCTATCCTATTTAAAAATGCTGTCAAGTTCTCGCTAAAACAAGAAACTTCTGACCCAGAAGGTAGATACCTTATTTTGCAGGGCACTCTATCAGGAGTGGACATTACTCTTGTCAATATATATGCCCCGAACGAAGGCCAAGCTAAGTTCTTGAAGGAACTATGTGATCTCATAGCACCCCAACCCCGAACTACACTGCTACTAGCAGGAGATTTAAACATGATAGCGGTTCCGGAACAAGATAGAACGAGTTCCATAGGAACCCCACACCCCCGTTCCACAGAGAATAATGCTAAGAAGTTTCGAGATATAATGAAAGAATTCTCCCTAATAGATATTTGGAGGGCTCAGCACCAGGGGCAGCGGGACTACTCCTTTTTCTCTCCCCCACACCAGACCTACTCGAGGATTGACTATTTTCTGGGTACTAAGGATATTCTCCAGGCATCCTCCAGTCAGACATAGGTTCAATATCTTGGTCAGATCACGCTCCGGTGTCACTGACACTCTCCCTCCCCTTCTATAGAACTAACCAATATAATTGGAAACTAAATGATTCTCTGTTAAACCACATAGATGTAGAAATAGAAATTAAACAAAAACTCAGAGAATACTTTACGCTGAATAAGGGCTCTGTAGCGTCACCAGCAATGTTATGGGAAGCCCATAAGGCAACAATTAGAGGGAATATTATATCCATAGCATCTCACAAGAAAAAAATAAATCAGCAACTCTACAATGAGTTAGCGGAGAAAGTTCGACTTTTGGAGCAACAACATAAAACCAATCCCTCAAAAAAACTATTCAAATAACTAGATAAAACCAGATCTGAATTTAAACAGATCCAAACAGATGAGGTGGAGAGGGCGTTGCGGTGGACCAAGCAAAAATATTACGACAAAGGTAATAAAGCCGACTGGTTGCTAGCTTCCAAATTACGAGGTATGAGAGCTAAATCACAAATAACAGTTATTCTGACAAAATCAGGTAGGAAAACATATTGTGAGAAACAAATAGCGAACGAATTCTCAGAGTTTTACAATAAACTGTATAACCTAAATTTCCCACAAAATAAATTCTCAGACGCAGAGGCGATCTGTAGATATCTGGAATCATGGACACTTCCGGAACTTTCGGAAAGTAACCTCCTAGACCTGAATAAGGAAATATCCCTGGAAGAATTACTAGATGCAATTGCCCAACTAAAACCCAGCAAAACGCCAGGCCCAGATGGGTTCTCCAATCAGTACTACAAAAAATTTAAGATGGTTCTAGCCCCATGTCTATTAGATGTGTTTAATGCGTTTCTGGAAGGAACAGCCATCCCGACATCTATGTCCAAAGCTAACTTAGCAATTATACCAAAGGAAGGGAGAGACCCACTACAATGTGGTAATTACCGCCCCATAGCCCTCCTTAATTCGGACTTAAAACTATGCAGTAAAATCCTAGCGAACACACTGGCCCCCATACTCCCAAACATATAGATCAAGTCGGGTTTATTTCCGGAAGACAGGCCTCAGACAATACTAGGAAAATTATAGACATAATTGATCATGTACATCTCTCGTCCACGAAAGGCATCCTGTTGAGCTTAGATGCGGAAAAGCGTTCGATAGGATTAGGTGGGATTTTCTAGACCAAACGCTAATCAAGCAGTGACTTTCTTAAAAAAACGTTCAAAGTTCTGTTAGGGCCCAGAGACAGTACTTATTAAATGTAATAGTACAGTGCTTAGTTACAGAACATTATTTTGCATGAAAAATACAGTATAATATATGCAGACAGTTTAATAAAATAACGGGGAAACAGAGAACCTATACGTTACCAGGACACATCAGTTCCCTCCCAAAAGAGGTCTTTGGAGTTTGAAAGATGAGAATTCACGCATTGTGTTGGCATAAAACCCACTTCGTTCAATTCTAATTTCATATCCCAAATACAGGCTTTTATCCAATCTTATGGTTTGGGAGAAAATATAGTTTCTTTAATCTAAAATGGGCTCAGAGTATAATATGTTTTGACAGAGATACTCGTAAATTTTTGACAGAGATACTCGTAAATTTTAGTGACAAACAAATATCTGACATATGTAGGTAAGTCAAGCTGTCGTTTTAAGGTCTTAATTAAAACAGCTAAACAAACCAGTTAAAAATATATATTTCACCTTCTTGTGAACTGTATCGTATGCTAAATATCCCATATTTACTAAATCTATAAGAAAAATACAAAATGAAATTGTGGAGAGAAATTGGTGAAATATTGTCCATTACATGTAAGTAAGTTTATTTAGTAATTTTTTAATTGTGTATTTTTTACTTGCAGAATGTTTGTTCTATTGCATGTAATTGTGTATTTATTATTTGCAGATTGCTTTTTCTATTGCATGCAATTGTGTATTTTTTTACTTACAGAATGCTTGTTCTGTAACCTGAAATTGTGTATAATTGTCAATTGACCATTCGATGTTAACCTGTAGGTGGTCATTTTTTTTATAGGTGGACTTAGCAAAAGGAAAGTGGAGGAATTTAAGAGATTCTTTTCCACACAGAATTAAAGAAAATCAAAGAGCCGCGCTCAGGCGACGCCGGTCCAAGTGCGCATGAATCTACATCTTCATGGCCGTTCTTTAAAATGATGGAGTTTCTGCAAGAGCAAATGATGCCTGCAAAGACGGTATCAAATCTTTGTGGCGACCGGAAATATGGAAGATGCTACTGGGAACACAACATTCAATGAAGATTCACTGTGCGAGATAGCAACATCCCCAGAACCACAGGCCAAAAGACCAAAGGGGCCCAACGAATTAAAAATACAATTGGTTAATTTAGAAGAAAATAAATTGGAAATGATGAGTCGTGCTTTTAAAGAAGACCCTGTAGACGAAGAGTTAGAATTTTTTAAAAGGCTAGTTCCATATATAAAACAATTGGACCAAGTATCACAGTTAATGGTATGCCAAGAGGCACAAGCAGTTGTTTTGAGGGCGGTAACAAAATTCCAACAAAATAAGGCCCTACAGTAGTAAAAAGTTGCTATTGTACAATGTACACGGAGTTTGTTAACTGTTTAACCTGATAAAAAATTGTTTTTATGTTAAGATTTCCATGTTTTCCCATTCCACTTGTTAATACATTTTTGCACTGTTGAACACCATGTCTATGTTTTTACTCTCATGTAAAAATTGTATGTAGCATCATTTATTTAACATAAAATTGATAATCAGTGCAACAATAAAATATTACATACTTAAAACAGTAATAAAATAAAATACAAGACCACTACTTCAGATTTAACACGTTTATTGGTTATTACCAATTATTAAACTCTATTTTGCCATTGGACAGTACCTTCAGCATTAAAATAATCTTTGAACGAATCATGGATGCATTTAGCCATGTTTCCAGGCACAGTATTTCCCCCTGGCTCTATGAAACTGGGTAGCAGATATAAGTCCACTTTCCAACGATGACCCATCAGTAGTGCCTTCCAAATCAATAACAATATTATGCAGTACTGCCACACATTTTACAATTATCATTCCATGTGGCACAGACGTTTGTATAGCTTTTAATAGTAATCACCATTTAGCTGTCACAATCCCAAAGGCACACTCCACACAGTGTCTTGCTCTGGAAAGTCTGTAATTAAATATTTCTTCTTCTTTCGTCAATCTCTGATGACTGTACGGCTTCATGAGGTATGTGAGCAATGGATAGGCCTCACCTGCTAACAGTACATGAGGTAGCTTTAGTTTGTTCTACTCGAAGGCAAGCTTTTATACAAATGCAAATGGAATTTAAAAAACACCCCGCCTTCAGTTTTTTTCCGTATACTCCTACGTCAATTGCAATAAACTTACATTTTGCGTCTGCAACTGCTTGCAAGACAATTGAATGGAAGTGTTTGTAATTGAAATACATGGTGCCAGCATTTTTGGGGGGCTTTATGCTAATATGTTTGCCATCTATACAGCCAACACAATTAGGAAAATTCCATTTGCTGTAGAATTTACTAGCCACATTATGCAAATTTTGCTCAATAGGAAATGGAATATAAACCAAAACAGAGATAATAGACAGCACTCAATCAATCAGTATAAACAGTTATGTGCAGGGTGCACAAGGAACACAGGGGGACCCAAATTCCCCCGAAACCAATAGTCAAAAATTAACTAGAGTTCCAGCACTCACTGACTAACGGAAAAAATGATCAAAACTGGGTAAATGCCAAAAAAGTAAATAATTTAATGCAAACACAAGATAATATAACTAAACTTGGAGTGATGATGGCACAAGCGGGTAAATAATGGACCCTACAAACAAGGTGGTAAGGGTAAAGGAACACAGGGACAAAGAGTGGGGTAGACAATAGATAAGGAGAGTGGGGGGGGGGAGTTTTACAAAAGTGATGGGGGGGAGGGTAATAAGGGGGGCAACATTTCGGGGAAAGACCCCTTCCTCAGGCCCGTTCCCTACCTTATTTGTAGGGTCCATTATTTACCCGCTTGTGCCATCATCACTCCAAGTTAAGTTATATTATCTTGTGCTTGCATTAAAATTATTAACTTTTTTTGGCATTTACCCAGTTTTGATAATTTTTTCCCTTAGTCAGTGAGTGCTGGAACTCTAGTTAATTTTTGACTATAGAAAATGGAATATCATCCGCCTGGAAGGCATTGTAAATAGCATCCCATGTCTCGTGAACAATTTTGCCGCTGTACTTTCCCCCACCTTAAATGAAAATGCCAAGCCCCGATACGCTGTTCCAGTCGAAAGAAATCTGTAACAAAAAAAAAGTACAGGAAATTGTTTAATCCATTTGTACACCACTGTTTAGCTTTATTGTAGGTTTTTTTTTGCCAAGTACAAAACACTCAGCAAGTTTACTCCAACCTAAGAAAATGCAAACACCAAAAAGCATGCATTTAATGACAGGTAAATTAAATAGCTAAGTTTATTAATAGATATTAAGTTTACAATAACGGTAGTACAATTAACCTCAAAGAAAGCATGAGCCTTTCTTCTGCATGAATTATGCGGCAACAATTAGTCTGAACGGGGTTATCCGCACCAAAATATAATCAAATGTAGCTTTTGTCATTCTCATGTACTCAAACCATTTATTGTCATGCTTACGAAGTTCATGGTACAAACTAGCAAATTCACCAACTGTGTGGCGCTGGCGATTTATTTAAATTACGGTTTTGTTTCTCGTCCATCAAGTAATGTTGTTTTTAAATAGGTGTAGCGCACTTTCCCCCACCCTATGGGAGATGTGGCGGCTACGGTGTGTGTAGTGCGTTGGCTGTGGCTCACAGGAGACCTGAACCTCTGCCACTGGGAGCTTGGGGTGTAACTGATTCGTCTGGTGACAACGCCTCCACCTGCAAGGGATCCCAATGGGGTGGGATTAGCATTTCTCAGGAACAATACCAATAATATATACACTCAAGTATATACTAACAACCTTTACTGAACACATTAATATCGGTATCCTGTACCACACAGTGATATAGGCCCCAACCTGATACCACCAATGAGTGTCCCCAAAGTACATTGGGTACCAGGCACCAATACCCTGATGTCCCTTTTCCCAATGTCAAGGCCCACCCAAAGTGAAGGAGATAGCGCTATCCCGTGAAGTGTTGGTGCACTTAGTTGGGTACCTGCCCTCCGCATGGGGTGAATTCCGGCGTGGATAATATCACCCTGCAGTTTCTCACAGGGAGGTAGTCTAGTCCCAGACCACAGGCCGCAATCACCGTGCGGCGTCTCCACTGTGTCCCTGACACTAGACAGTAATTGGGGAAGCGTCCCTATCTAAGGGGCCTTCCTTGAAGCAACCACAAGCTACTGTGAGTCAGGGCCTAGCTGGGGCCTAATGGGGTCTCTGGCCTAGGGCAGGTGCCTACTGACAACCTGCACCTAAACCCTTACCCTCTGATGTCCCAGCTCCGACTGGCGTGGTCTAAGCGCGTGTAGCCCTGTTTCCCCCACCCTTAAGTGAGATCGGAGGGTGGGCTGTAAATAGCTACTGTGCTGCCCTTTACCTGTTGACTCGCAGGAGCCTAAGCCTCCGCCGCTGGGAGCCTGGGGTGAATTACTCTTACCACTTACTATATGGTGCATCGCCTCCACCTGTGAGGGATCCCAGCAGAGTGAAAGCAGACGCTCACAGGACACTCTTACAATGAACACATACACATTAGTAAACATAGAAAGCGCTTTACTGATAGCATAACTATGTGTAACACATCACGTAACACTCTATATGGATCACTAATAATTCAACTATCCTCCATTCCTCACAGGGCCGTATCCCCACCTTGTTCCCAATACTGTGTAACTCACACAGAGTCCACAAGAGTCCCACAATACCCCAAGGGTGTGATTGGTGTTAAAGTTGGTGCACTTGAGACTGTACCTGCCCGGGGCTCCTGCACCTGGGTACAGCAGAACGACAGAAGAGGACCCGTCTGTGTCCAGCACCGAAGTCTCCGTGATGGCGTCCTCCTTCCAACAGAATGATCTCACCATACAGATAGTCCCTTTATCTGTAGTGAGACAGGTCTGGTCCCAGACCTCACTTGCCAGGCCACGTCGGCCACATAATTAATACAACAGGTCGGCGGGTGTCCCCGAGTGATCCTCGCGTGAGTCCGGGGTCCTCCGGTGAGTTTGGGGTCCCCGCTGGCCCGTGGTACTAATCCTGTGCCAAAAAAAAACATAACAGCCAATACTTTCAAATAAATGCACCCCACCCTCCCCCGCCCCCTAACACATACAGTACAATAATGGTCAAAATTACTATTATCAAGATATGGATAATAGTGCAATTGCCCATTAAAAATAAAACATTAACAAGCAGAAATAAAGTCAATAAATCTTGCACTCACCCCTGCTAGGCTGCCACGGTGAAGGCCGTCCTGATCTTCATCACCGTCCATGTCCTCCATTGCCACAAACAATACAGTACAATCAAAAATACAATCTAATGTACCCCTAACCCCTTAATCACCTTAGTGGTTAGTAACCGCTATAGTAATTAAGGGTTTAACCCACCCTCTCCCACTACCCACCCAGGAGGCCTAACCACCCTCCACAGGCAACTACCCCCACCCTTCACCCATTCATTGGTACAGTGGGTACATCATGCTCATATAATATGGGCATGATTTACCACTATAGCAAGAAATGGTGAAGGAATAAAAAAACAGGCCCAAATAAAACAACATGACATTTCAAAATGACTTTATTACTAATGTCAATCAAACAATTGAATGGCACAGTGGGTACATCATGCCAATATAATATGGGCATCATTTAACACTATGTCAGTCAATGGTCAACCTAAAAATAAACAATCAACTATATCCCCAATCTGATTGGTTGGTGTAGACCATGTGACAGTTTTTTGGGAAAGGATGTGACGTCATCTAAAGTACCTAGTACATATTGCAAGGTTTATTTGGAGGCAATAGCCACCAATTAAGCTGCTATTTGGCCTTAACCCCTTCATTGCTTCAGTGGCTAGCCGCTAAGGTAATGAAGCTGCTTTAATGTATTTTTTTTAAATAGTGTGCGGGAGTAGGGGGTCTCCTGAGCTGAACCGCTTTGATTTCTGGCTCAGGGACCCCCTGCTTCCCGAGTTACATCGGGGCATCAGATGCCGGTGTCGCCGCCATTTTTAAAGCCTCCGTATCACATGACGTGGGGCATTTAAATAATGAAGGAGATACTGGCACCCCATAATGGGGTCTGTATCTCATGACGTAGGGGGTCCCCAAGGCTGAAACTAATGTGGTTCAGCTCAGGAGACTCCCTGCTCATGTACACTATGATCAAAATCAATATTCTTATTGCACGATCGCCTGTAAGAGCCGTGCATGGAGACGCAGCGTCTTAATGCAGCTCTTACAGGCTGCTATCTCGCTTTAGATTTTTAAGCACGACAGCAGGGTGAAAAGAAAACAGCTTGCGAGATCCGGCATATTTTTGCCCGCACCTAACCAAATGCGCTTCACTTCTTAGTGAATCCCATGTCCGGCTTCATTTTTTTATCCTGGGATTATAAATTTCCCAATCGGGCGCAAAAGCTCACTGCTTAATCAATCGCCCCCAATGATTGTTAGTAGCCACTGGCAATGCCTCCAGATCATTGGCTGATGCAGAAAAAGTGTGCACAGATTGCAAAGGAGTTTTTTTAGGAATAGGAATATTTCATATAGGGCTTTTCTCCCAATGGGACTCAAAGCGCTTCGCAATTACAATATAATGCACAGTACGCAACAGATAGAATTTTTACAGACACAGTCCATGCCCAGATGAGTTTATAATTAATGTTTTGGGGTCTGAGACACAGGGAGATAAAGTGACTTGTTCAAGGTCACAAGGAGCTGACAGGATTTCAAACAGGTTCCCCTGCTTCAAACTGTGTCATTATTTACTGTCAGTGCCTTTACTCACTGAGCCACTCCTTCTAAGGCCGCGCTTATAGTGCCGTCGATGGCGACGGCAACATGAAGGGTGACGTCACCCGTCGCCACAGGCGAAAGTTATATTTCGCTGGACGGCGGCACGTGTTTCCGGCATTTGATTGGTTCAAGGGCCGTCACATGAGGCGACAGCCCTTGAAAAATCAAATTTTGGCTGCTTCCAGTTTTCGCGTCGGCGACGTCGCATTGTCGCCATCGCACTTACTATAATCGCACGTGGCGGCAGCAATGCGTTTGGTTTCGGGCAACGTCGCATCGCCGGCACTATAAACGCGGCCTAATTGTAGAGTAAGTTCCCATAGCTAACTAGTTGCAAATAATCAAACATTTACAGATTGTAATACAATACAAGAAATAAATTAAAAACAAAAACTAAGAACAGAAAAACAGAAAATACAAAGTCCTTGGCGCACTATCAGGTATATAACCTGACAATAAGGAAGTCCCAATTCTTTGATTACGGGGATGTTATATGGGTCCGGAATCTGATTTCTCTTAGAGTCCTTGGAACAGTGGATCAAAATCTATAATTAAACTAAACAATCCACTATTGCACAGTAACTTCACGTCAATCATTAACTCCCCCACCGTTGCCAGCTACTTACTTAAAAGTAGGAGATAAAGGGCCTTGAAAGGTATCTTTAGCTTTCTTCCTGGCAGGCTGATAATCTATGTGTTGACAGGCGATGTTACCCCTCTCCAAACAGATAATCACAACACCATGTACGGAATAAAAAATAAAAAGAACCAATGGTATGATACCGTAAAATGTAATAAAACAATATAGGACTACACAACAATGCACTCACATGTTGACCGTCCCTATGAACGGGTTACAACATGCCGTCCACTTGCGTGAAAGGATGCCAGAGTGAAGCAGATGGAGGTGGGATCTTGCGTGAATCCCCGTTTCGTGGCCGCGACTCGGAGCGCCTGGCCCCCCTCCGATGTCGTCACTGCTAATGCGCCTCCTCTCCTCTCCACACTCGTGCACGCAGTAACACGTCCTGATAGAACTCCACCCTACGCGCTTTTCGTGACTATTGACGTCACTTCTTCAGGGGTAATGGAGTTATTGAGAAAGTCTGTGCTATTTAAGCACATCTAAAACCGTCCACATGGCTCCTATTGGATAATTACCCAACCCGGAACTCCTATCAAATGCCACATATACATAACATGATGGGACACAATAAAAATACATCATAATCATAGATATACAAAGATATGAATTACACATCCTGCATACCACTTAAAAATATACAGACAAATCTTTATTCTACATCAATGGTTTAAAATTAAATACTGCTAGCAACTCTATAGAGGTAATTTGACACTATACTGCCTAAAAGGAATTACTGCTAGCGTTAATGAACCGAGAACACAGAGGAAAAAAGTACAGACCAGGGATTGGATAGCAAGTGCCCTTTGAATATAGAACTGACCTAGCAATCTTTGAGAAATGATGCCAGATCAAATTCTATATTCAGACCTCTTGGGGTCAAGGTTTTAAGGGTATAGATCCAGAAGCTTTCACTTTGTATTTTCTGTTTTTCTGTTCTTAGTTTTTGTTTTTAATTTATTTCTTGTATTGTATTGCTATTGTTGTACTTACCTTCTGGATAGGTTTGTTTTCACTCCTTAGGCAGCCACTCCCGCAATCTGTTATATCAGTTTGTGGGATTTCCTCATTTACAGATTGTATTCACAATGACTTCAAATGTCAAATTGTGTATTCATTCATTATCTAGTTATAGCTTTAAAATATGCCACTTCCACATTTCCATGTTCTCTTTTATCTTGTTCCTTATCCTGTAATGTTCATTTATTCATGTAATTATTCATATGATACTGGGTGTTTTAATTGTTATTTTATTCTTGAGTTCTTTTTAAAATTCAATAAACATTTAGAGTGATAACAAAGAAGAAGTAGGATTTTTAAGAAATTAGCCATCGGGAAATGTAAAACTAGCTCCGTTGTATAAGGAAGGGGAAGTGCATTACGTGCAGCAAAGAGAGACATCACAAGGTGCAGAAAGTCCCAAATCAGAGGAAATACTGACAGCAAATTCCAGATTAACCACCTCCATTTTACAGTGGTTACTGGGCTATAAATTATACATGGGTAAAAAAAAAACAGTAGGTCATTGCAATAAATAGAAACGGTAAATATATGTGTTTCTGGCTATTTTAAAGCCTTATGGGTTAACTTGCCCCTGGGTATTGAAAGGAAGTGACCCCTATGTAAGTTGGGAACACTAGCTTGGATATCCCTTAAAGTGGCCCCATCAGCCAGCTAGGTCTGAGGGCTAAAGATCCCCAGAATACAAAAGAATCTAACATTAGGAGAGGTTCCAAGAAGAAGTAGGTCCTGCCTCACTTAGAAAGGGATCACTCTAATTCAACCTAGCGACGTAAGCCTCCGCTCATTCCACCCCCTAAAATCGGAGGACTGTGCCCCTGGAAAGCCAGATCTGGGAATTGACTGTGGAATGTCATTTTTGTTAATATTTTTGTCCATATACTGTTGAGTAAACCACCCATTTCTTGCAATTGGACTCCATATACAATTCCTCCCTTCCATCGCCAAGCTAGAATTCCTGGTTCGCAGCTTGGTGAGTAATGAATTCCCCTCTTGTGATCCTGGCCACTGCCGGTTGCTAGTAAATTTACTCCAATAATACTAACCACTTAAAACATCGGGGTCTGCCAGCTACATACTGAGTGCACCCCAGTAACCCTCCTAAGCTGCTCTGATGGATACTCCACAAGTTCGAAGGATATATATATATAAATATGTGTATGTAACGGTGTTTCCCCCATCCGGTGGGAGATTTGTCCATTACTACGGTGTATGGTGCATATATCTGCTGGCAACAGGAGGGCTGAGTCGTCCGCCGATGGTAGTGGGGACACAGGATCCGGCTTCTGGGGTTCATACCTCACATATCTCTTTAGCAGTGCAGCGCCTCCATCTGCCGTAGGCTCCAGGAGCTGAAGGTGATCTTCCACGGTAGAACTTATTACTCTCCCCCCCAGTAAGGTCACGCACCAGGCAGGAAGTATATAACAAAAGGAACGGTTTATTAACTCTGTACAGCACAGTTACACGGCAGACTTCTGCCCGATGCAGTACTCTCAGCTCTCACTTAATGATGGTCCCTGGACCGTCACTACAGCCATCCTAGCTCTTCTCCACCTCTCTCGTGGAGGCAGAGGTCTGGTCCACACTCACTCTCCCCCGGAGGGAAGAGCACATGGTAAGGCCCCAATCTCAGGCTCCCAGTTGTGTGACCTGCCTTCCTCAAGTGGGGGAAGGAACTACTAACTTTAGGGCGGTCCTGTCCTTAAGTACAGCCAGGAGGCGGGAACCCCATTGTCCCAGCTACAACAGGATATATCACTCCCGGCTGTCACTTAAGTGCGGTTCCAAATGGATAAGGTTATGCACCACTTTCTTAGCCATGCATTAACCACCCTAATCTCTGACTGTCTCCCTGCTGTAGCGCATGGCACTGGTATTATTTCAGAAAATACTACCTTGGAAGTCCTTGCCTTAAGCTTTTGGCCTATATCCCTGAAATAATTTGTTAGGACCCTCCATCTTTCTCTAACTTTGTCATTGGTGCCAACATGTACCAAGACCACTGGGTCAATCCCAGCCCCCCCCCCCCTCAACATTCTACCCGATAATAATGGAGTCCCCTACCACCACAATCTTATTTGGTATCTGAGTATCCTGAGTCCCCTCTGTGCTGGAAGAACTATTCCCCTGGCTGCTAGAGGAATCAGTCTCCCCTAGCCTTGCAATTTCTACCCTCACACTCCCAATATCTTCACTCAATATGGTAAATCTATTGGGATGGCTCAGAAATGACCTGCCTCTCCCTATTGCCCCTGCTTCCCCTTCTAACTGGCAGTACTGGGTTACAGTTGTTAATTTTATCAAACTGTAAATCAAGAACTATGATAATAATTATCAGGAGCATATGCAGCATAGAAGAACACAGTAACAGTTAACACATTATGGGGCCTATGCAGAGAGCAGCGAATTTTAAAAATGGCGAATTTATTAAAAAGTAGCTTTTTTGGAGAGTTTTATTCTCCATATGCAGAAAAGTGCGAATTCTGCTATGTTTAACATGGATGCGTGTGGCGAGTTTAAATTGGCGAGATGCGCGCTTCAGAAACGTGTAAAAACAAATTCGCGCCTTTTTTTTTCCCTTTGCAATGGCCGCGAGCGGCAGCTTCTTGCCAATTTTTTCTGGCGAGGCAAATAGGAGACAATCGCGCCATTTTATTGGCGCGAACAGCCGCTAGATGCCGTTCGCGCCTCTCTGCATTAGGATATTTTTAAAACTGGCGAGATTGAGGTTCTCGCCAGCCGCGAGGCGAGTTTTACAAATAGAAAAGAAAAATTGGCGCGTTTTTCGGAAATCGCCATTTTCTGCTGTTTTCTGCGCGATTTTCTCCAAAAAATGGCGAATTTCGAAATAGCGCTGCTCTCTGCATAGGCCCCTAACACGTATAGTTTGTAAAAGAGTTGTGGGATGGTCAAAATGTAACAGGACTTTAGGTTGAGGTGTTATCTGCTTTGAAGCCATCGGGTCGAGTAGAGTGTTAATATAAGAGATTACATTTTTTTGGAGGGGGTAGGGGGATCACACTTCTTTACAGTTAAACTGCAAACTATAGTCATATATGTAGCAGTCACTGCAACCCCTGTGTTGTATTGGCCCCATTTTGCAGCACTTCTTAGGTTTGTGTACAGATGTCTATTTACACTTAATGTCACTATTTACATAATCTATACAAAAAAAAGTCACGCTGATGGTGACATTTATTTCTGAGCCAAGTGGAAAGAATGAAAAAATCCCCATCTATCCATTATTCATTTGGTAATTTTTTTTTAATTAAAAAAAAAACTCCGGTGTTATGTCTTATTGTGTTCTTGTTATACAAAAACCGCCTTGAATGCCGAAAGTCCCTGGCTGTTTGGTCAAGATCATTCAGAATATAAGGGATTTTCAGAAATGAGAAAACATACGTTAGTGTGGGAATACATTTTCAAATTTACTTAAAATCTTGACTTGAAAATCTCGAAAAGCAAAGGAACACATTTTACAGAACATTTTCCGTACAAGTATTCACAATTCTAATATAATACTAGACACTGTGGACTACATACAATACATGGTGCAACTAAAGATATATTGTGACTGAATGAGGGTAGATATTATTCATTTGAGATACCTCGTGTAGGTGAAGAGTGGATCAGCTAGATAGCTGTGTGTATTAACCCATGTCACATATAGAAGACACGCGTTCACAGGTGTGGCATACATTACAAATGGTAAGTAAAGATATATATTGTGACGGATTGAGGGTAGATATTTGAAGAACCTTGCATAGGTGAAGATTGAGTACATTAGAAAGCTGTATGTATTAACCCTTTTCCCATAAACAAGTCACGTGCTCACAGGTGTGCCGTTCATGACACCTTTCACATCTTAATAAATGTCTAACCATTTCATAAATATATCTACTGCACCAGCCATTAGAGTCCATTAGAATTACATTCCACATGTTGACTGCCCATACGGCAAATAACTATTTCCTTTGTTGCTGGTGAAATCTCATATCCTGTAATCTCAATGGATGATCCTGTCTCATTTATAGTGTCTTTGGGATGACATGTTTTCTGGAAAATTCATCAATGTACTTAGAAATATTTAATGCCCCTATAGTACAAGTGTTACCTGTTTGTTTCTTGTGTAAAAATGAGTTTGTTTTTCATTTGGGGTCATTATTATTTGTTCCGTTGTCTCATTGCATTAATTACCATAATGTCATTTTTTTCCACAAAACATCCAAAGGGAAAGACGATGCATGAAAAATCTCCCCGTATATACTGTACAATAGTTTTCAATTTTCTAATCATAAAAGAGATTAGGTAAAAATGACAAAATCACTGCAAAGAAGGGCCACCAACCGGTGCCTCTTGTCCCGGTCCAGTGAGTCAAGGGACCCGGACACCTTGCCGGCAACCTTAAAGTAGTGCCAGATCCACAGAGGTGCCAGTCGGTGCATCGCTTAGAAATTGAAATTGGCAATGCATAAAGGGGTGTGGTGTCCCTATGACCCAGGAAAACCTATGCCCTTGTTAGAAATTCTATCCTGAGTGTATGATTGATTATGAAGACAGTTGTCATTGGTTATTTCTAATAGTAAAGAATGGCACTAACTCCAATAATAGAGTTTGTACTAGATAATATACTGTAACACCTGTTGAGATATATTTGTAGAAATAGAAGGTGAGGTTACCTTCCAATAAGTCACTTAGATTTACTACAGACAGCTGTGAACACGAGAATTCATAACGCTAACTATCTGAGACAAACAAAGTTTTCTTCCTTAAATGAAAAATAAGAGGTGTGAATTTATGTCATATAGACCAAATATGTAAAGACCACATTCAGAGATAATATCAAGATAGAATAGCTGCGTATGTACTTTTCTCTGCATAAAAGCAGTACGGAATTACAAATCAATTAGCTATGAAGGAATGATAACATCAGGAGAGAGGATTCCAAGCAGAGAGAGAGAAGGTATACCTCTTTAAAAGCCCGGATGACGTCACCATTTTTTCAAGCACATGCCATGTTTGATGTGAAATACCATATACAGCTCAACCCGTTATAGCGTGATCCACTTATAACGCGGGCTGAGCATGGCTCCCGATTTAAACCATCTCCAAGTTAATTTTTTCCCCCAAAGCTTTATTGCTAACGGACACACACGGAGACGGACACACACACACACATACCAAGGGGATCCTACCTTCTGCGCGCTGAATGGGGCTCTCACTTCTCCCCTGAGAAGAAGGAGAGAGAAAGACAGCGCGGTCATGTGAGCGGCTAACAGCCAATGAAAATTTAGTAAGCTATTCTGCCTGGGTACTGTTCAAATGACTTTTTGTCAGTGGAGTTGTGCTTTCTTGCTGTGAGAATATGGACAACTCAACTATTGAAAATTTGATTTCTGGGCTTTTGGTCAAGAGACCGTATTTATAGCTGTGACTCGGAAAGTCAAGATATGTCTTACATATGGTATTACACCAATTGATTTATGATAAAAACATATCCACCACTCTAATTAATAGGGATTTTTAATAATGTATATGTGTTTTTAATATCTATGTAGATTTAATAAAATTTTATTATTTTTTGACTTCCCCTGTGAATCTGGGCACTACTCAGACATACAGTATCTAACTGTTGGACCATTTAAGTCCATAAATATGACACTACACATATGACAAGAGATTGCTACCTAGAAGGGTTTCTTTTTTGATCAAACTCTTTGATCACCACTGATACTATTGTATTCAACACCCTTACAGCACCTGTCATTTATACTTACATTGTTCAAACTACTCAAGGTGATAGCGGTCTATTTCACTTATTCAATGTGGTTTACAAATGTAACCCTGCTTCCCCCCACCCCCCCAGACTCTACGGTGGTGTCTAGGGTGCATGAGGGCAGATTACATGCGGTGTGGTGGTGCATACCTGTGAGGAACAGGAGGGCCTGAGCTTCCCGCAATGTTATTTGGGAGCCAGGACCGGGCTTCTGGGGTGGTAGCCTCCATGATCTCTTAGTGGTGCAGCACCTCCATCTTCTATACTCCCAGGAATATGGGACATGACCTGTATAGAAGAACCTCTTCGGTCCCAGGGTAATAGCTTCCAACTCACACACAGTCTTTGGTACAAAGGATTGTCTCTTTATTTGCAGATCAGCAACTCCCAAATGTAGTAGCGTCCAGCAGCCGCAACAACAACAGCAAAGCCTTGCTAATTACTCCGCTCTCCTCCCACACAGATACTTCCTCTTCTCCTTCCCTCCAAGTCTCTCCTCCGACAGGATGGTCTGGGCTGGGGCTTCAATACCCCGCGGCCCACCTCCGAGGTTATCCTCGCGGTGGGGATTGGATTCTCCCCATCACCCCAGGCAGGGGGGTGAGGGGCATTGGTCCACCAGGTCTATAATGCTATCAGCTCTACTCAAAGTGGCTGAGTCTCTCCACTCCTCTCTCTGCTCCTGCATGGCTGCGCAGGTGAGACCGCGGTTTCCTCCAACTCCTTGGACCGATCCGCAGGACTCACTACTCAGACAGACCCACGGCAGACTCGTCACTTACAGGAGTTGGCTGCTAAATATAGAGCTAGCCCCACCTCTCGTGATGTCAGCAGAACCTCCCCTTTGCTCACGCCTACAGCAGAGTCCAGGCCTGCATCTACCACTCAGGGCAGGGCTATGAAGGGGTGAAACCCATGATGATTACTGGTGCCTGGTCTTAACAGGACTTACCACAGTAGAAGGGAGATAGGCATAGCCTGTGCTGTTTACAGGGGGCTACACAAACGTGTTCATACCATGACAGAAATATCAATGATAATTTAAGGAGAGAAATTTCTGATGTATTTCCCATTACTTGTATATACAGTGTGACAGAAACCAGGGGATGGTAATAAATTCCATATATAGGGCTCCAAGGATACTGAACAGTTTCTATCCTGTTTGGCCTGGGAGTGCAGCCTTATAATACATGCACTCCATCCCACAGTTTGGCAAGCGCTGGAACTGAGGGATGAGAGATCCAGACCAGAGTTTGTCTGCTGCCTGATTTCTGTCACCTGTCATGCTAATTAGAAATCAGGTATGTAAGACAGTTTTCCTGTTTTCCTCTCCCCTCTCCTCAAGAGCCTGGAGACAGGAAGGCTGCTGAAGTAGAGAGGGGAAAAGCCTCTCCCCAAACAGGTTAAATCATTCTGTTCTTTCTGTCTAAGACTGCAAAGTTACTTATTTTGTTGGTGGAAGTGGAAAAGCCACTTCAACCCTGAGTCAGGGAATATCTAAGTTAAGTTATCGCTCAGGTGAGCAGCTTTTTGTTTTGCTGTATTTCTGTTGTATGCACTGTGGCACTCTCAGTGCCTGGGACTGAATAAACCAGGCATAGCCTGTTTAAAGGAACAGCACGTGACGCCTCATCATTTAACCTACCCTAAAAGACCGTGTTCTAACAGTCCCGGACTGACGGCGGAGGCCCGGAGTAAGCCGTTTGTCACATATGGTGGAGAATGCGGGCAGAACACTAAAAGGTCTGCGAGTTAAAAACCTTTAAAAAAAAAAAAAAAGTTTTTTTTTCTCTCCAAACAAGATGGAAGACGTGGTGAGTGCGCTGGTACGCAATGTCGCTGTCCGGAAAACGCGAATGAAACCCAGCAACAGCTGTTAATAGCCCAGCAAAAGACTAATGCAAACCAGAAAGAGACTAATGCAAACCAGCAACAGACGAATGCAGCCCAACAAGAGACGAATGCAGCTCTGCCAATCGCGAATGCAAACCAGCAAGAGACAAACCGCTTGCTGAGAGAGGAGCAACAACGGTTCGCCCAGGGCTTACAGCAGGACCTCGAGATCCTGAGGGGGACTATCAGTAACCTTCCACTGGCAGAGGCAGCACCAGTCCCGAAAATGATCAGGGCAAGCAACTACCTCCAGAAGATGGGGCCCTCGGATGATGTGGAAACCTATCTTCTCATGTTTGAATGCACGGCACAGAGAGAGGGATGGCCAGAAGCTGAGTGGGCCAGTCTAATCGCACCCTTCCTAAGCGGCGAATCCCAGAAGGCTTACTTTGATCTAGAGCCAGCCGAAGCTAACGTCTATGCAAAATTGAAGTTCGAGATCCTCGCCCGCCTCGGCGTAACCTCGGCTGTTCGTGCCCAAAGATTCCACGCATGGTCCTTCACGTCGGATAAAGCCACCTGAAGCCAGATGTATGACCTCATCCACCTCGCTCGGAAGTGGCTACAACCCGAGATCAACTCAGCAAGCCACAACGTGGAACGGTTGGTCATGGACCAGTTCTTGAGGAAACTTCCCTCTGCCCTTGTCAGGGTTCTGCTCGCCACAAACCAGGGTCGGACCGCGAGGCTGAGGTGGGGTTGTAAAAGCACCGACCTGAGACCGCGCAGGCTGATCCGGATTGCGCAGTTCGTAGTCATATGTCGCAGGATCAGGATTGGAGAAGACAGCGTCGTCGTTGTACAAGCCAGGGTCAGAACAGGAGACGTCAGGATAAACATTGTCCATGCAAGAGTTCGGCAATAAGGAGATAGGAGAAACCCGCTTCAGCTTAGGAGCGCGGGGTTGGCCTTTGCGCGAGCGATGACCATGGCCCATGGTGCTGGTCACAGGAGATGGTAGGCAGACCAGAATAGCACACCGTCTTGCTGCACGGGTGCACCAGTGCTACAGCGCAAAAGTCCTGAGCGGGCAAGGGAATCCACTGTTTCAGCGCAGGAACCAGGACACAGCCTCTCTATATTAGGGAAAGAGTAGGCCCCAGGAACCAGGAAGCTGTAGATACAGGGAAACCTCCGCTTCAGTGCAGGAATCCAGGAGACTGCAGAACGCAGGGACGAAACCACTACTAGTGCAGGAATCCAGGAGGCTGAAGGACGCAGGAACGAACCTCTGCTTCAGCACAGGGGAACAAGCGGCTTGAAGGGAGCTGAAGGATGCAGGACGTAACCTGGAATCAGCATTGGAGAACAAACGGCTTGAAGGAAGCTGAAGGACGCAGGGCGTGACCTGGTATCAGCAAAGGGGAACAAGCGAGAGCTTGTGGCAAAACAGTTGACATCCAGTAAGGACTATGCTCGGCAAGGAGCATTATGGGCAAGCAATACTTAAAGGCCAGCGGACCAATCCCCGGCGGGGCTGTGAAGGTCCTGCCCCTAATGAGTGAATGCAAGTATAGTTTGCAATGAAAGGCTGCACAGCTGCAGTAGATACCAGAGGGAGTGTGTATTGCTTTGAGTGAATCCAGGCTGCAGCAAACCTCAGGAAAGCTGTTCCAGAACTGCACCGGTCTGCAAGGTAAGGTAACCAGTAAACCGTGGAGCGGATTCCTTACAGTACCCCCCCCCTTCACGCGAGACCTCCGGGCGAACATGAGCACTCATAGAGTTGGAGGCCCGGGAATTGTTGCTGAACCGTCTAGGATTGGGGCTAGAGTCGTACTCCAGAGACTCATGATTAGTCCTTAGTGTACCCCCACCCCCCGGTGAGAACTGTGGCCAGACAGGACCATCCATGGGCCTTGGGGACATTGAGTTGTTCCTAAAATTCTTTAGGTAGAAAGGGCATCCGTAAACGAGCAGTTCTTTGGTGAGTACAGTTCTAGGATATAAGATTGATGGAGGAAACATCCTTGGTACATGGCTTGCCTCGCAAAATGTCTTGGAAATCCAGGGCTGTGAAGAACCAGAGAGTTCCAGAGCAAAAACGGTAGAAGAACCCCCACTGAAAGCCCAGTCCTTAATAAAGAAACCTGAATCTAGGATCAGCGGCCCTGATAGTTGATCGAATACACCAGGAGAAACTTTGTAACAGAAAAAGTCTTGGCTGACCACTGCATGTTGGAATTTGCGAGGAATTTTTCCTCTAGAAGGCTCCCAAGTAATGGTTAGTAAGGGTATAGTAAGGGTTAGTATGGTTAGTAAGGGCTGGTTAGAAGCATCTCCCGGTATTGGTATGGAAGGTGACAAGGCAAGCAGTAAACCAGGCATAGGGACCGAAATCTTGGGATACGTACAGAGTATTTCCAACTGAGAGGAAATAACAGGGGCAACCGAAAATTCCGAGGGACAAAACCATGGTTTAGCAGGAGCAGAGAAGCAAACAACAGTAGAGCTCTCCAATACTGGGAAATCTTCATTGGGAGATAATATTGTCAGTGAATCAGGGATAGTCCTTGGGATCTTCAAATCAGTAGCTTGAGAAAAAGGCAGAGCCAGGGTAGTGGTGGGAGGGAAGCTAACATCAGAAGCTGAAGTCTGTACCTCAATGACAGGGCCCTGAGAATCAACAAGCAGCAAGTATGAACTATGAAAACTCTTAATGACATGCACCTTAGGAGTACAAAGAGTCTTCTCTAAAACTGCAATGGCCCTAACCACAGGGGTACCTAACCTGACAAAAACATGAATTGGTGTGTTTTCTAGTGCAAAATCTCTGATCACAGGACTCCTAACCGATAGTGAGGGTATCTGGGTTTGATTAGAGAAAAAATCAGATGTATTGATAAGTGACATAGAAACACTTACTGAGATTCTAAATTTGCTGGACATGTGAGAAAAAATACCCTTTAAGACAGGAGCTTTAATCTCCCCCCCGAGTAACCCCATGTTTGCTGGGACATATTTAGACACAGTACTGAGGGACTGGGTTTCAGCAAAGGCAGGACAGCTAAAAAGCTCAAATTTAAACCCCAGGACTTGTAATATGTGCATGGTGTCCTCAGACAGTACTAAGGGAGTGACCGCAGATATGCTGATCCCCAAAGGATTAGCCTGGAGAGAGAAACCAGGAGAGCCCCCAGACAGGATACCCCTTATAGAAAGAGCCTCAGAATCAGAAGGAGAATCATTACCTCTCAGAGTCTCAAAACTAGTAAGACACAATTCAGCGAAAAGGGAAACAGTATGCAAGCTTTTTACTGATCTATATGAAAAAGCGTCACTTTTGGGAGAAAACCGTGCGTCCGCAAACATTCCTGGGAACACAATATGAACCCCAGGAGAGACATACAGACTACTGTATGCCTTTAACCCTAAGCTTAAAGAGGAGGAGAACTCAGACAGTACACAGGGGTTAATCATAACTGTACTGGTCTCTGAAGTAGGTATTTGGTAAGGAATGTCTGGGAAACCAGAACTTACTGCAGACTCCATAATGTGGGAACTATGCGCTGAAGCAGGGATCACCGCTATGTGGGCGACAGGCTGGTTCAGTGAAATACCCGGGAGAAGGAACTCTGCGACTAAGCTTAGGGAAAAACCTGACTCCTGAATACATTTAACAGGAACCAGAACTTTAGCCGAAGTCTCCGGAGACGAAACTGCGGAAACTTGAGCTGAAGCAGGGGATTTATAGCAAAGAATATCTAGAGACTCCGTACGGTTATGGGAATCCCTCAATGCAACCTCTGCTGTCTGACTTGTGGACTCATTCTCTGAGGCTACAACGAAGGCATTAACTTGGAGGCAGCAAGAATTTACAGGGGTTAATGCAGACAATGCCTGAGAGTAATACATAGGTAACCTTCTCTCTGTATTAGAAGAGAGCAGGAATCTCTCGTCTGAAGCTAGGGGCGTGACCGTGGCTGACAGAGAACAGGGATTTACCAAAGGAAACTCAGAGAGCTGCCCCACAGAGGTTAATACAGAAATAACCCTGGGAACAGAACTTAGGGATTCTTTCTCTGACGGGGAAAGCGCGCAGGACTGTCTAGCAGAGTTTAAAGCTGGAAAACCCTCAAGACCTAGAGAGAGGGATTCAAAGCTAGAAATAGGAGAACTAAGGGACTTATTCTCTGATACAAGAACCTTAGTGTTAGTTAGTGACACATATGTGTTCTCCAAGGGGACCTCACAGGACTGATCGGCAGGGGTTAATGTAGACATATCATTAGTGTCAGGGAACCCGGGCATACAATCAGAGCTTGGGACTGTGGCAGTTACTACGTTGGGAGATATTGGTAATAGTTCTGTTTGGTCATCTCCCGGAGAGAGAGTTACGTCCCCCGGTTTAGCAACAGGACTGGTAGCCGAGGGATACCGCCAAACGACGGCGTGAGCGGCTAAGAGACGATCCTGTTTTAACAAGCAATCATCCAACGCACGGGAAAGTAAATGCAGCGTCTCGTGAGCGAGAGCCACCATGACGGAAGGTTCCGGGAATACTATAGGAATGTCCAAAGATAAAGCCAGGGCATTGAGTGTACTACAGGCGTTGACCAGTTCCACAGGACTCAGCTCCTCCCCAGTTAAAGGGGAATCAGGGGAGCAAGCAATGTTAGCAATGGCCAAAACACTGGCCAGATACTGTTTTAAGTCTCTGAGGCAGTAAGCCTTATAAACCAGATTATTACGGCATTTCTTTTGCAAGGGAGTCAAGCCCTCCAACATAAACGGATCTTCCATCAGAGGTATTATATCGCACAAATAATTATTCTCAAACTGGGACTGGTCTACAGGCTGGGACAGGTTTTTAGGAAAAAACTTACCAACCCACACCTCAGCGGGGTCCGAGTTTGTAGGGCCGAGCATACTGTCAGGGTTCTGCTCGCCACAAACCAGGGTCGGACCGCGAGGCTGAGGTGGGGTTGTAAAAGCACCGACCTGAGACCGCGCAGGCTGATCCGGATTGCGCAGTTCGTAGTCATATGTCGCAGGATCAGGATTGGAGAAGACAGCGTCGTCGTTGTACAAGCCAGGGTCAGAACAGGAGACGTCAGGATAAACATTGTCCATGCAAGAGTTCGGCAATAAGGAGATAGGAGAAACCCGCTTCAGCTTAGGAGCGCGGGGTTGGCCTTTGCGCGAGCGACGACCATGGCCCATGGTGCTGGTCACAGGAGATGGTAGGCAGACCAGAATAGCACACCGTCTTGCTGCACGGGTGCACCAGTGCTACAGCGCAAAAGTCCTGAGCGGGCAAGGGAATCCACTGTTTCAGCGCAGGAACCAGGACACGGCCTCTCTATATTAGGGAAAGAGTAGGCCCCAGGAACCAGGAAGCTGTAGATACAGGGAAACCTCCGCTTCAGTGCAGGAATCCAGGAGACTGCAGAACGCAGGGACGAAACCACTACTAGTGCAGGAATCCAGGAGGCTGAAGGACGCAGGAACGAACCTCTGCTTCAGCACAGGGGAACAAGCGGCTTGAAGGGAGCTGAAGGATGCAGGACGTAACCTGGAATCAGCATTGGAGAACAAACGGCTTGAAGGAAGCTGAAGGACGCAGGGCGTGACCTGGTATCAGCAAAGGGGAACAAGCGAGAGCTTGTGGCAAAACAGTTGACATCCAGTAAGGACTATGCTCGGCAAGGAGCATTATGGGCAAGCAATACTTAAAGGCCAGCGGACCAATCCCCGGCGGGGGTGTGAAGGTCCTGCCCCTAATGAGTGAATGCAAGTATAGTTTGCAATGAAAGGCTGCACAGCTGCAGTAGATACCAGAGGGAGTGTGTATTGCTTTGAGTGAATCCAGGCTGCAGCAAACCTCAGGAAAGCTGTTCCAGAACTGCACCGGTCTGCAAGGTAAGGTAACCAATAAACCGTGGAGCGGATTCCTTACAGCCCTACGCCGTTGGGTCAGTCAGAGTGACCCCCACAATGCAGACGAGCTGGTGGCCCTCGTAGAAAGGTACAATGCAGCAGAAGAGCACCCGCAACCCATAGTCGTGGAGCAACCCCACTACCCAAGGTTCCAGGACTCTTCCAGAGATGGTAAAACGGTACCAGGGTTAAGGGGGGCTGAAGAGCGACGACCGCCTTCACACAGCACCAGTAACAATGGCTCACACACTAAGGGCAACAGCCAACATGGCGAGCCGAAAAAAGGCTCTAAGTGGGACACAGACTATGTACCTAAATGTGTAAATTGTTATGAGAGGGGCCACACCGCGAAAGTCTGCCCACTAAATGCTGAACCCATGCAATGCAACAGCGTTGAACCTTATTCGCTGTGGTCCCAATATATGGGCCCTAGCCCAGAGGACCCCTTGAATAACCATCTGTGGGCATTTGTAAAGGTAAATGGTAAGAGGGTTCGGGCACTTCTTGGCTCTGGGAGCATGGTCACACTAGTGTCCGAATACCTGTTGCCCATTAAGAAGAAACAGGTAAACAATTCACAAAGAGTGGCAATTTGTTGTATACATGGGGATAATCACGAATATTCCACTGTTGATGTTTTTTTTGAAACAGAGTTTGGTTCTTTAGATTTCAAAGTGGGTATAGTACCCAAACTGGCACATGATGTGTTAATAGGGACCGACTTTCCCCATTTTCTAAAAATGTGGTCCTCCTCTCAGAATAGCGCCCAGAGTTCGATAGCGGACCATAACGAAGTAACAGAAGAAACAAATCCTTTCCCTTTTTCAGAAATAGAGGTTGACGAGTGCCCAAATAAGAAGGGGAAAAAGGAGGAGTGCTGTAAAATTCCCTTCCCCATGGCTACCTTGGTAGGGAATACCCCAAATCAAGATGTTGAACAGGCACTTACCACCCCAGAACAGGATAAGACCCTCGCTGACCTAGAGGTCAGTCCTGGGAGTTTTAAGAAGGCCCAGTGGGAAGACCCCACATTAGCAGTAGCAAGGGGGAATATACGGGACCAGAATAGTACTCCTGGCCAACTAGATAGGTCACTTGCCTACCCCTACTTCGAGGTAGAAAATGACCTAGTATATCGGGTTGATAAAAGGAAATCAGTTACAACCAAACAATTGTTGGTACCACGGACATTCTGTAATGTAGTATTACACCTCGCACATAGTCACCCATTGGGGGGACACCTAGGGGTGGAAAAGACAAAAGAAAAGGTTCTCCGAAGCTTCTATTGGCCTGGGGTTCTGGCAGAAATTACAAATTATTGCTCCACATGCCCAGAATGTCAGATCACCGCCCCGTTCAAAGCGTACCGTAGCCCATTGGTACCCCTTCCCATAATAGAGGTGCCATTTGACCGGATTGCTATGGATCTAGTAGGACCCCTAATAAAGTCCGCTAGGGGACATCAACATTTATGGTAATATTAGATTATGCCACCCGATATCCGGAGGCAGTTCCCCTACGTAGCACCTCTGCTAAAAACATAGCAAAAGAGTTAATAGTTCTGTTTTCCCGGGTCGGAATTCCTAAAGAGATCTTATCTGACCAAGGAACACCATTTATGTCCCAAGTAACAAAAGAGTTATGTAAACTCCTAAAATCAAGCATCTCAGAACCTCAGTCTATCATCCACAAATAGATGGTTTAGTGGAAAGGTTCAATAAACCTTAAAGAGCATGTTACGCCGGGCAGTCGATAAGGATGGGAAAAACTGGGATTGTTCGTTACCATACCTGTTATTTGCCATTAGGGAAGTTCCCCAATCATCCCCAGGCTTCTCCCCGTTTGAACTATTGTATGGCCGACACCCAAGGGGCTTACTGGATATAGCCAAAGAGATTTGGGAACACGAGGTTACCCCTTACAGAAGTGTAATAGAGCATGTTGCCCAGATGCAGGACCGCATAGCTGCAGTCCTACCTATAGTGAGGGAACACATGGAAAAAGCTCAAGAAGCACAGAGGAATACGTATAATAAGGGTGCTAGGGTCAGAATTTTTTTTCCAGGCGATAGGGTGCTAGTTCTGGTTCCCACCGTAGAGAGTAAATTCCTTGCTAAGTGGCATGAGCCATATGAGGTCTTGGAAAGAGTGGGAGAAGTAAATTATAAGGTGAGACAGCCAGGTAGGAGGAAACCTGAGCAAATTTACCATATAAACCTACTTAAGCCCTGGGAAGATAGAGAGGTCTTGTTAACCCTAGTACCCCCAGGTCAGTCAGAGAATCGAGAAACTGACCCAGAGGTTAGCATAGCTGAAACCCTGTCCGTTCATCAGAAACGAGAGGTTCAGAATTTAGTGAGAAGAAACAAAGAAGTCTTCTCTACACAGCCAGGTAGAACTAGCGTAATTCAACATGACCTAGTCTCTGAACCGGGGGTCCGAGTTAACCTTAAACCGTACCGAATCCCAGAGGCCAAAAGAGAGGCTATAAGTTTAGAGGTTAAAAAAATGCTAAAACTAGGCGTAATTGAGGAATCCCAAAGTGGGTGGAACAGCCCTATAGTCTTAGTCCCAAAGCCAGATGGTACAACAAGGTTTTGTAATGACTACCGGAAACTAAACGCGGTGTCAAAATTTGATACTTATCCTATGCCCAGGGTAGATGAACTTGTAGAGAGACTGGGCAAAGCCCGATATCTCACAACCCTAGACCTAACAAAAGGGTACTGGCAGGTTCCCCTCACAGAAAGGGCAAAAGAAAAGACATCCTTCTCAACCCCAGACGGCCTCTTTCAGTATAAGGTGCTGCCTTTTGGCTTACATGGAGCTCCCGCCACATTCCAAAGAATGATGGATAAAATTTTAAAACCACATGCTCGGTATGCCGCCGCCTACCTGGATGATGTGGTAATCCATAGTGAAGATTGGCAATCCCACCTTCCAAAGGTCCAAGCTGTGCTCGACGCAGTTCGGTCTGCTGGATTAACTGCTAACCCCGCTAAATGCACTATTGGTCTGGAGGAGGCCAAGTATCTGGGGTATTCTATTGGCAGAGGTTTACTCAAACCCCAAACACTCAAAGTAGAGGCGATACAAAATTGGCCAAGGCCAGTTACAAAAAAACCAGTAAGGACCTTTTTGTGGTTAATTGGGTACTATAGAAGGTTTATTCCCAATTTTGCAACTAAGGCAACCCCACTAACCGACCTCACAAAAGCAAGAGGACCACTAATGGTAAAGTGGTCCCCGAAACCAAACAGGCCTTTAGAAGCCTGAAAGAAGCTTTCTGTGCCCAACCAGTGTTGGTCACACCTGACTTCTCCAAAAAGTTCGTAGTCCAAACCGACGCATCTGAGGTAGGGCTGGGCGCGGTACTCTCCAAGGAGTCTCAAGGTGAGGAGCACCCCATCCTTTATTTAAGTAGGAAACTAAATCCCCAGGAGAAAAATTACTCCATAGTCCAGAAAGAGTGTCTCGCAATAAAGTGGGCTGTAGAGACGCTCAAATACTACCTGTTGGGGAGAAAATTCTGGTCGGTCACAGATCATGCACCCCTTACCTGGATGTGTCAAAACAGAGAAAAGAATGCTAGAGTGACCAGGTGGTTCCTAAGCCTACAACCCTTTAAATTTTCTGTGGAACACAGGTCAGGGCACAAACATGGCAATGCTGACGGATTGTCAAGGATGCACTCCCTAATATCCATGGTCGCTCATCCCTCGAGGTCTGAGCTGGGGGGGAGGATATGTGACAGAAACCAGGGGATGGTAATAAATTCCATATATAGGGCTCCCAGGATACTGAACAGTTTCTATCCTGTTTGGCCTGGGAGTGCAGCCTTATAATACATGCACTCCATCCCACAGTTTGGCAAGCGCTGGAACTGAGGGATGAGAGATCCAGACCAGAGTTTGTCTGCTGCCTGATTTCTGTCACCTGTCATGCTAATTAGAAATCAGGTATGTAAGACTGATTTCCTGTTTTCCTCTCCCCTCTCCCCAAGAGCCTGGAGACAGGAAGGCTGCTGAAGTAGAGAGGGGGAAAGCCTCTCCCCAAACAGGTTAAATCATTCTGTTCTTTCTGTCTAAGACTGCAAAGTTACTTATTTTGTTGGTGGAAGTGGAAAAGCCACTTCAACCCTGAGTCAGGGAATATCTAAGTTAAGTTATCGCTCAGGTGAGCAGCTTTTTATTTTGCTGTATTTCTGTTGTATGCACTGTGGCACTCTCAGTGCCTGGGACTGAATAAACCAGGCATAGCCTGTTTAAAGGAACAGCACGTGACGCCTCATCATTTAACCTACCCTAAAAGACCGTATTCTAACAGTCCCGGACTGACGGCGGAGCCCCGGAGTAAGCCGTTTGTCACAACAGTAATTGTTAATGTATTTCTTTTTTTGTAGTATACAATGCTTATTTCAATGCATCACATTTTATCATATGTTTTTTAACAAGGCATATTTTCATGCATGACATAGTGTAGATATATATGTTTGCAGAATACTTCTGTAAATTGCATGGAATTATGCGTTTTATTATTCGCTAAAGGCGTGTTCTCATGCATGATACTTCCTTGACACGCCCCCCCCCACATCACAACCGGGCTCACCCCCTCGCTCGCTTTCCAAAAACCTACAGTCCACACATCGCCGGACAGGACAGCTCGCATGAGGCAAGTAACACTGTAGCACTCTCGCTCGCTCGCTTTCACTATGGACAAAGCCTAACTCATGTAACAACTTACTATTATGCGAGTTAGCTGGTCCTACTTATACAAAATAATCTAAGGCCGAGCTAATGGTGGCGCCACCGCGCACACTTCTGCAGCCCCAGCGATCTGCGCACTATTGGGGAGGCTATTGGGGGCGTGGTGGGGGCTTGGCGAACGCATCACGGATGCGTCACGAAGCTGGTTCGCCCTCATTGGCTGAACCAGCTCACGTGACGCTGAAGTCACGCGACTGCAGCCAGAAATCACAAATTGACTTGTCTGGCCAAAATGTAGCAGCATCGACGGGCTACAGCGCCGTGGGCAATAGGAAATCAGTTAAGAGTCCCGAAAGTGCACTCGCACGCAAGCACGTGCGCGCACACAGCAACGCCCCCACCACGAGCACAGCCTAAGTAGTGCGTTATTGCTTCAAGCTATTTATCCTCACTGAGGTTGTTACTTTTCTTGGAGGCACACTGGTAAGGTAGCTTGTCAGTGTGGGCTCACTGTTTCTTAAAATGAAGCGGGCCAAGCCTGAATGGGTGGCACAGCACGTGACTGGGGGGCTCGGCCTCCCCGAACCGGATTGGCCGCAAGAGCAGCCGGGGGAGGGGCTTCAACTATAAAACCTGCAGCCAGGAGGGAGGTCCGGCCTCTTGCTCCAGGCTGACCAAGGATTCGGACGTCACTCTCCTCTCCTGCAAGTTAACTTTAGGTAAGGCCCCGAAAGGGGGGTCAATCCTGGGCACTCCCCCCTCCTGTATAGCCGCGATTTTTGAATCGGCGGTGAGGGGGGAGGCGGGATGCAGGGAGGAGAGGGACCCCATAGTGCAGCTGCTCGTCCCCATCCTCCATCTGTGGCGCGCATGATGGAGCTGGGGGGGTCGGACTTAAGCCTGCGGGGTTGTCGCGCTGGTAGCATATGCTCACCTTTGTATGGCTGCCCCCGTCCTCCATCTGGACCAGAGCGCCGGATGGGGGGGGGGAGGGAACAGGAGGCGAGGTGCTGGGTTTGCTGCTCCCACATTCTCTCCCGGGCTTCCCCTGCCTATTCAACGGCACCGGGCAAGAGGGCCCACGGTGGGGGGCGGATATTGGGGGCTTGGCCGGGGGGGCAGTACCCCCTGTGGGGGGGGCAGACATTGGGGGCAAGAGGGCCCACAGGGGGGAGAACATTGGGGGCAAGAGGGCCCACCGGGGGGGGGGGCGGGACATTGGAGGCAAGAAGGCCCACGGGGTGGGAGGAACATTGGGGGTAAAAGGGCCCGCTGGGGGCATAAGTCCCTCAGCGGGGGGGAATTACTTATACTGGGCAAGTTTTTTGCTTAGGATATAAGTAGTCGCCAGACGCGGGGGTTAGATAGCATGTCATTAGAAACATGGGCCAGGTATGTGGTATGTACGAGGTTAGTTCACCGGGTGTTACGTGAAAGTAGGTGTTATACAGTACGTCAGTAGCAGAGAATGTGGTTGGGGGTGGTTCGGTCATATAAAAAAAAAAAAAAAATTTAAATTTTTTTTTTTTAAAAGGTTATGATGGGGCAGGTCACGAGGGTAGGGGACGCAGGAAAGCCACCATGCGGTAAGATTTTATGGGCCAGAGAGGTGTTATGGTGTTATGGATATTGTTATATACGGTACGTCAATCAATATTAAACAGTTCAGCTTCATGTTATCACGTTGTCAATATTAAACAGTTCACCCTACGGTATTTCATGGTTCTTTAACGCCGGAAGTTACGTAGGGATGACAGGTATCGTTGGGCGCTCATAGGTATTAGAATCGGGGCTACGGGCGTAGGCGGGCAAGCATATATGGTAGAATAGACATGCATATACGTGGAGATAGGTACATATACGGGTATAGATAGGTATATATAAAGAAGGATACGGGCACATGGATATACGTGCTGTGACATAGTCCAAAGATGTTAGGCAGCTTTCTGCCCCATTTTAGAGCAGAAAGTGCAGGAATAGCTAAAAATGATCCGTTCCACAGCTTCACATTAACTCAGGCAGCTGGATGGAAAATCCAGACCACAGATTACAATGGCTCTAGTTCTCCCTCACCTGCTCTTCTAATCACATGCACAGGTATTTAGAGCAGAGAGGTTTTGCATTTCACTCTCTCTCCTTAGAGCCTGGGGGCTGGGGGTGTCGCTACTCTCCTGCATCCAGTATCGAGGTTGACGGCCTCTCCACGTATGACAGTACCAGAGGATTTGCCTGGACACCACGAACAGATAAGACAAAACAAATGATTACTGCTGTTGCTAAAAGACTGTGCTGTATCTTGTGTCCCTAAATGAGAGAGCATTGTTTTAAGCTGGGGAACCAGTTTAGTTGGCCAGCAGCTGTTAGAGAGACTGATTCTGATGTGTAGTTAGATCCCTGAAAGGGATAGGATTTGCTTATATGATTTTGGTTTTATTTCTTGAAATAACAGTGTGGGAAATATTGTAACACTGAAATGTGTGAACTGCTGAATGAAAGTATCTGAGTACCTCTAACCTACACATGTTAAAGCTGCAGTACCTTAATTGGATGAAAATAAAGCAGGCAGAAGCCTGAGTTAAGCAGCATAATACTTTGCATGATCCTGTTTGTTGTATAATTAACCCTAGAAGACTGTGTCGGGAAGAACCCAGACAGACGTCAGCACTACAAAAGAGGGGCGTTTGTCACATATGGTGGAGAAAGAATCTAACAATAAGGTGCGAGAATGTTGGAACAAGGAGCGAGAAGCGAACGCCGAGTTACAGAGGTGTATACTCCCAGCTTTACAAGAGCACGAGGCTTTGAAGAAAACAGAGTCTCTCTTACGGAGTGAGCTGGAAGAGGTGACGACTAATCTGGAAAAGGCCAACACCGTAATTGCCACCATGGATGGAAAACAGATTAAGTCTGACAAATTGATTGCTATCCTAAAACAGAAATACGGGAAGGCTCTACAAGAGGTTCATGCGCTCAGCACAGAGGTGCAACACTTACGCCTGGAGGGCCACGGTCTGAACACAGAGCTGGGAATGTTGAAGCAAACCCATGAGAATGCCCTAAGTGAGTTAGAGACTGTAAAGCAAGAAAATGAGACTCTGAAATTGGAAAATTCAGATTTGACTGACCAAGCAATAAAAGTAAAGAAACAGTTGACTCAGGAAAAATTAGAAGTGCAGGAAGCACTGATGCACACTCAGAGCCAGCACCAGGAAGAAATGGACGCTCTGAGAACAGAATTGCGACATGTATGCACAAAACAGAATTCTCTCGTGGAGGAACTTAACATTTTGAAAAAGGAGAAAAGCATTAGAATAATTCAGAAGCACTGCAAAGCTCTTGTCCAAGGAAGAAAGGAAAGAGAAAATTATCGGCGTAAACGCGCCGCAACTATCATCCTACAGGCTGCCTACAGAGGGATGAAAATTCGTCGGTTCAATCACCGGAATAAAGCAGCCTGTGTTCTTCAATCATTTTACCGTGCCCGCATGGTACGAAACAGGTTCCTCATTATGAAAGGAGCAACTATAAAAATCCAGTCTCTGACTAGGATGACACAGAACAGGATTCGCTATCAAACCCTGAGAAATGCGTCACTGGTTATCCAGCGGTACTTCCGCCTGAATAAATGTAGACCTCAGGAAAGAGAGGTCCAAGACTACATGGCTGCCGGCTGCAAAGGTAAAATACCACAGGGTACAGCCGGAGTTAGTGAGAGCCCCATCAAGGTGAAGGTGCTCCAGGTAATCAGTGCGTCATCTTCTAAGTACCATAAAGGTTCAAAGGTCGCAAATCAAAAGCGACGAAGGTCAACGCTGGCCTTGAATTTTTCCGGATCTCGCCACTCTGGGCCACAATATAAAGACAAAGACTATCCGGCCCCAGAGTTCCGTCAGAAGCTAAAGAAACAGACCAGTCATTTGCAGTTTGCAGCGGCCTATGAAATAAAGTCAGGAAATGTAATGGACTGGAAGTCAAAGAAAAAAAAATGTGTTTGGGGAATTGACCGATATTTTTTTTGTTATTACACGTGTGGACTATGTCACGGACACTTAACTATGCAAATAAGCTATTGTAGTTAAGGTATATTAGGCCTCTAGAATAAGCATTTTGTCAATGTTACAGTGTTATATTGGTTCTCTGTGTTGAAAATGTAGCTAAACTACAAATTAATATACAGGGTTGATGGCCCTTTCGGTTGGTAAATATATAATGAGGTTCATATTCTACAGTAGAAAAACCCAGGGAGATAATAGAAATTGTTTGGTTTTGTGAATATATTTAGCATATCCTGGGTTGTAAGAATGTGTGCTAGACACTTATTTTTCAAAATAGTTCCCTAATAGAGAGCAACAAAATATGTTTGCCAAGTATAGTCTCTTATGACGAAACCTATTGTCCATAATTGCCATGGAAAAAGTTCATATTCGTATCATGTGAATACTTAATGTTGTACTGAGGAGTTAGCTCAAGTATTTCAGGTAGTATTTCAAGTATTCCATGGCCGCTCACCCCAGTAGGTGTGAGCTGGGGAGAGGGATATGTGACATAGTCCAAAGATGTTAGGCAGCTTTCTGCCCCATTTTAGAGCAGAAAGTGCAGGAATAGCTAAAAATGATCCGTTCCACAGCTTCACATTAACTCAGGCAGCTGGATGGAAAATCCAGACCACAGATTACAATGGCTCTAGTTCTCCCTCACCTGCTCTTCTAATCACATGCACAGGTATTTAGAGCAGAGAGGTTTTGCATTTCACTCTCTCTCCTTAGAGCCTGGGGGCTGGGGGTGTCGCTACTCTCCTGCATCCAGTATCGAGGTTGACGGCCTCTCCACGTATGACAGTACCAGAGGATTTGCCTGGACACCACGAACAGATAAGACAAAACAAATGATTACTGCTGTTGCTAAAAGACTGTGCTGTATCTTGTGTCCCTAAATGAGAGAGCATTGTTTTAAGCTGGGGAACCAGTTTAGTTGGCCAGCAGCTGTTAGAGAGACTGATTCTGATGTGTAGTTAGATCCCTGAAAGGGATAGGATTTGCTTATATGATTTTGGTTTTATTTCTTGAAATAACAGTGTGGGAAATATTGTAACACTGAAATGTGTGAACTGCTGAATGAAAGTATCTGAGTACCTCTAACCTACACATGTTAAAGCTGCAGTACCTTAATTGGATGAAAATAAAGCAGGCAGAAGCCTGAGTTAAGCAGCATAATACTTTGCATGATCCTGTTTGTTGTATAATTAACCCTAGAAGACTGTGTCGGGAAGAACCCAGACAGACGTCAGCACTACAAAAGAGGGGCGTTTGTCACAGTGCATATAAGTATATATACGCGTATATAGGTATATACATATGGGTATACACATAATAGTAAAAAAAAATGGATAGGCAAGTGGTAACGTGTAATTTTGTATTACAACAGTTGCACGCACGCAGTGCTGTTGGGAATGTCTTTACAGGCCAGTACGATGCGGATCTTGGCGGAAGCACAGGACCACGACGAGGGGTGGCTGCACCAGCAATTGCGGGCTTTGACGCAGGGACCCGGAAGCAACCAAGGAGGGTCAAGCAGCCGGGAGAGCGCTCAAGCGGGTTTGGAGGCCACGTGCGCCGAGGCATGGCCATCATGAAGCGACGAAGGTGGTCCTGGCGGCGGAGCACGACATACAGTCAGGTTGCTTACAGGGAAGCAAAAGGGTAAGTCAGTGGTGATGGGGGGGAAAGCCAGAGCCTGGTCATGGGACAGGCCGTGGGGAAGGGGACGCAGCCTGGAGGGCGAGCAAACGGAAGGTGGCGGTTGGTCTCAAAAAAAAAAATGCGCATTATAATGTATATGAATACATATACGTAGGTATGAGCACAGGGATGAGGCCAACATGGAGGGAAGACCCCCACCGCCGGGCGCGGGGAGAGCGGTGCGAGTCGGGCCACGAGCTAATTGACAGACGGGCCATGGTAGGGGCGAACGGCACCCAAGGTGGAGGAGAGGAGCACGTGGGGCCCGCAGGGGGCGCGTGCGGGGATGGGCTGGAGCCCTGGATGGTGGCTTCGTTTAGGATGAATGAATCCTGCAGGGGTGGTTCAATCTTGTTTTCTCTTACAGGAAAGGCTGGACCGGTCGTGACACGTTCGACCTCGCTTCGCGGCGCTGGTACGTCGTCCACGACTCGTAAGCGTACGGGGCGCCCTGACGGACCTGCGAACAGAACTCGGGGCAAGGGCCTCGAGTTTGGTCCCAACAGGCGGTTCACATCGCCGCCGAGGACGGGGACACCAAAGGGTAAACGTAAGAGAGCTACGCATGTAGGAGCGGCTACCTCGCCAGGCATCCGCGGTTCCCCAATACCGGAGAGTTCGGTAGCGGGGGCAGCGGACAATGCCGAGGCGAGACTGATCAGCATAATGGAAAAGGACGTTCAGGCGGCGTTGCTAGCGGCAGGCGTAGGCAAGTCTAGCGAGGCACAAGGAGGAACAGCAGCAGGGGCGAACCCCGGAGCAGCAAGTGCGTCAGCATTTACACAGGAACAGGCTTCGGCAGGGGAGGCAGGCGCTAGCGGGGGCGCAGGATCAGCAGCTAGCCAGGTAACAACAGAGGGGGGGGTCAGGGCAGGGAGTGGGAGTAACAGCAGCAGCAGCAGCTAGCGCAGTAGGAGGACCAGCGGAAGGGGCAGGGACTGGGGTGCCAGTAGCGACGGCAAAATCAAAGAGGGTAGGGGATGCGGCATATGGTGATTCGTAAACAGCGGTCACCCGGTCCTGGGCGCGCACCTGTCAGACGAGGTGAAGGAAAGAATTTGGGCAGGGGACTATGTTGAGTTACTGACGTTGCCTCCTGGGTACAACGAAGCAGTAGCGAGATCCGAAAAGAAAGGGGAAGCTAAGAAGGATGATGTAGAGAGACGGTTGTACCCATGCACTTTCGGTAACTGGGTGCAGGTGTTTGGGATATTGGCAGGCGAAGTGGGGGAAAAGGAGCCACAATTATGCACCGCGTTGTTTAAATACCAGGATATTATCAGGAAGGCTTTTCAAAAACATGGGGGAATGGGATGGTGGACATACGACGTGGAATTCAGGCAAAGTATGCAGGAGAATAAAGGGGTTGTTACGTAGGACCGTAAGGATGTCGACTTATACTTAGATCACATTTCGGGGGGAGGAGGTTCAACCTCTCGCGGGGCAGGCGTGCAACGGGACACTGGCAGTAACAATTCACAGGAGGGTTCGGAATGGTTCGCGCGGCCGGCAGGAAGGGGACGCGCAGTCGGTAAACAGTCAGGCATATGCTGGGGTTTTAACGAGTCAAAATGCAAATTCCCCAATTGTCATTTCCAGCATAGCTTCGCCGGGTGCGGGTGCCAGCACCCCAAGTCCAAATGTTATAAGAAGGACAGTAAAGGGTTTAAGGGGGAGGGCGCGAACGCCAATTTCGGTAAAGAATATGGCGCCTCGGCGGGAAAGACACCCCAATAAAGCAGCAGCCGAGTTTGGCAGAAGGGGTCGGGAGGCAGCGAGCGAGGTTATGGCGGTACGGGCCTGATTTAAGGGGGGGTTAAACAGGCCCGTCGGTGACGGCAGTTGGGGGGGGGTGGTAGGTGCTTGTCCTGACAGAAGGGGCTCGGGGCTGGTAAAGCAGGTTGAAGCGAGGGGGCAGGTCACCGGGACGTACTTCCGGGTGCCCCCTCTTGCATTGCCCAGCACCGAGCACTTTCTGGCGCGGACGGGCAGCACGCTACCTCAGTTATGATTATGTTTATTATTAATAAACAAAGCCGCTGCCTTTTACCTCCAGACTGTGTCCTCTCGTTATTGGTAAACTACACATAAATAATTCTAGGTGAAGGGGGGAAGCTCGCGCCTCCCTGGTCATGAAGCGGGCCTACCCTGAATGGGCGGCACAGCACGTGACCAGGGGGCTCGGCCTCCCCGAACCGGTCCGGCCTCTTGCTCCTGGCTGACCAAGGATTAAATCCCTAGTTTAGCGCAGGATCTGAAGTTTGCAGCAGGTTAACATTTCTTTATGTTGCAGGAAGTGAAAAATAAATGCATACGCAACGAAAAACGGAAAGATCCGGACGGAGTGGTTATTGCGGGGCCAATTTGCTTTTGTCGCGGCGGCAGTTGGGGTGGGGGGTAGGTGCTTGTCCTGCCAGAGGGGGCTCAGGGCTGGTAAAGCAGGTTGAAGCGAGGGGGCAGGTCACCGGGACGTACTTCCGGGTGCCCCCTCTTGCATTGTCCAGCACCGAGCACTTTCTGGCGCGGACGGGCAGCACGCTACCTCAGTTATGATTATGTTTATTATTAATAAACAAAGCTGCTGCCTTTTACCTCCAGACTGTGTCCTCTCGTTATTGGTAAACTACACATAAATAATTCTAGGTGAAGGGGGGAAGCTCGCGCCTCCCTGGCCACAATCCTTTCTCAGTTGCACTCCACCACAGTACAGGCATACGTGCATTGTTTGGCAGCTGCCTCCCAGTGCATGTAGTTGGACTCCCACAAATCCCCCTGTCTCTGTTTTGCTGGCAGGTAACTCCCTGGCCGTCCACTTTGCCCCTCTTGAAAGCAGTTGTATTTTTCTAGGGTCACTAATCTTTACCATAAATCAATGTCCTTTGTCCTGAAATGAAAAACCTTATTCTCCTGCAGGTTCTTCCTAAACTCCATGCCGTGATTTCACCCACCTGATTGCACCAGTATACTTGTAACAGGGGAGTAGTCCCTGTTCAAGTAATGTGCCTGATCTAGTTTGCTTACAAAAGCCTGTCTGTTGAGACAGGAAGTGACTCCTTAGCTCTGAATGAGAGCTGACCTTTGGAGAGACAGAGGAGTGTTCTTGAGACTCCCAGGAGAGACTGACCAAGAGAACACACATCTCTGGAGCTGACCGGTCTTGAGCTCTGCCCAGCATAGCAGATTGCAAGACACCAAATAAGACTTCTAAACCTGGATGCTGATATTTTCTGTTCACGCACGGGTGCGGTTCCAGGATAGCAGAGAAGCTTACTCTACAGCAAGAAACAGATAAGACTTTCATAATTAAGAGACTGCTTATATCTGCTTATTTCATGCTATATGTTTTGGGGCTGCGAGACATGCTTGACTTAGGGAGTTGTGAATTAATTGCATGGTATTTTCACTAGAGATACTCCCAAGTGAATAGAAGCTTTGTCCCCCCCCCCCCCCTGTGTTTGGATGATTTCCTGATGAAAAGGAAAAGGCACAATAAGCCTATTATAATTTCACCTTATAAAGTCTCCAATTGTGTACCTCTGTGAACGTCCGTCTACAATATTTTATATGTTAAGTATATTCACTACATGCACTTCATTATATTTACCATTTGCTCAGATCCCTTTCTAGGAAACAACTGCCCAACACAAAGTGTTCACTCAGCTTGTTGCTTACATTTTTTGTGAGTTCTAGCTACTGTCATAGAACCGTCTCCCTCTTTTTACATTCTCGACTTATTTTCCCTGTTAACAAGCTAAGCCACAGAAACCCGACCGCAGCATCTCACGGCTGTAGGGATTAATACTGCGGTTGTTCCAATAGAAAAAAGTAGGGAGGAGGATGATGATCAACTCAGTCACCGTACTCGTAGACCAAGGAGATTAATAATGCATAGTGATATCAGGTGGGTGCAGACTGTGAACTGGAGTGAATAGACAAAAACAGAACAGAGGGCACAAGCTTGTGCACTAGCAAATAATTCACTTGGTTGCACACCACCTCAATTAAAACATAACCATTAATACAAAAATGGAGGGGGTTCATAAAACATATATCACTGTATTGTGTGTGTAAACAGTCATTTAAAAATGTATAAAGTGAGAAGTCAGAGTCGGGAAGCTTGCTAATTTTAAATGGCTGAAATAATACCTAAATAAGGAAGCAACTAGCTAAATAGATGGTAGAAGTAGTGATACCATCAAAAGGAGATTAGGTGGCATAAATCAACCTAGTAATAATGTGGGTAAGTATACTATGAACATACAATAAACGTCCAATTATAAAGTAATAGGGTGAAGCCACTATAAAGGTGGAAAAAAATTATGACAATCCCCAGAGTAATAGTAGACAGCCAGATGAGGGAGTCCAAACAAATGCCTTGAATATATAAATGAGCAAATAGCGGCGCCACCACTGAAAGCCTCTATAAATATAGAAGGTATATCACTATAATGGGAACCATATATGGCTACATATTCACTATACTATAGTGAAAAAATAGATGTAGACTGACTTGCCATCTAAACATATAAAAAGCAATGTGGCAAGATGTAGCACAGTCCACAAACAGTATAACTATGTACAGTATCATAGCAGATCATTGTAGTAACCTACTACAAATTCAGCTAGGTAAACAGAGGAGCTGCTCCGAACCCCTAATAAGGAACACAATATAGTATATCAGTATATAGTATAATGGTGGTCAAAGGTAGTATAATATAATATATAGGAAGGCTGACCTGAAACTGGCTGAATATACAGTAACTCTAATCTCTTAGTAAATCATTGTAAGTTTCATAATCAATGAACCAAACCCATAGTGGTGTCTGATGACATCATTAACGTGCCCCACACACGTTTCGCTCCAACTACAGAGCTTTGAGGAATCAGCCACCCAGGCGGTCATGGACCGTCTCCTCACCTTACTGGTCCTTCTGCGACAGACACTCAAGATGCGCATTCCTCTGGGCCTGTGACACCCGCGTGCGAACCTTGTGCAGTCTGTTCCAGCATCCACGGGCCCTGACCCCGCTCCTCGCTCTGACGCAGGCATTCGTCCAGCCTCCCTGCTGACGCGCGGTACAAGCACCGCCCCCGCTCTATTGATCAACAGAATCGGCGTGGCAGTGACGCGCACTCCAAGATCCGCCACCGCTCTGACGTCTCACGGAACCAGCGTGGGAGTGACTCGTGTGCTAAGCTCTGCCCCTAACCTCTGTGACGCTACCTGATCAGGCTACATCTTAGGGCACACCTGTGTGCAACAGCAGCCTATCAGTTCTCACTTCCTGGTTCCGCCCTGGCTTACCATTGGAGGGTCCTCCTTTATATACCCTTCACTTGCACTCTGTCTTTGCTGAGCATAGTCTTGTGTGACACTGTGCCGTGCTGCATTCTAGTTCCTGTGACCTTGCCTTGCCTTGTCTGCCTGCTAACCTCTTGTTGCCTGAACCCTTCTAGTATCTTGTACTCCGCTTCTCTCCACTCCTGATCCAGCTTGCATGACCATTCTCCAGTCTCCAGTCCTGACCTTGGCTAAGTACTACGACGATCCGATAATCTCCAATCCTGAACCTGGCTACGCACCCCGCCGATCCGCAACTCTCCTCTCCTGAACTTGGCAAGGACCCCACTACTCTCACATCTCCAATCCTGACTTGGCTTGAACGATTACTCTACATACTAGGCATGCCGCGTGGCTGTGGGTTGGCGTTACTCAATTCCCTACCTCAGCACCACGGTCGCGCTTCGTTTGTGGTGAGCTACGCGTTACAAGAGCTTTGTCAAGGCCAGTTTTGCAGAATGCCCAGCAGCTGTTCTTTTAAAGGGTACGGTTGCCATAGTAACAATACCACAATGCGCTGTGCGCATGCGCAAGAGGATAGAAACATTTTATAGCCGTTATTCGCGCATGCGCGAGGAAATAGAATACATGTAACACTGAGCATTGCGCATACGCGAGTTGATAGAACAATGTCACAACTGCGCATTGCACATACGCGGGAAGATAGAATAATTTGACAACTGTACAAATGCTATAGAAGGGTTACAAACCCACAGCTAACGCTGTCAATAGCAAAATGGCAAAACTACAAGAAAATAACTATCAGGTTCTAGCCTGCAGTACCCATGCTCATCCACCAGGACTGCTGCTACTCTGGCAGCTCTCTCAAAGAACATTCCAGACTCTGAAACCTGACACCTGTCCCATTGCTCTAGCCAGACCAATATAAACCTCCCTTTCCTGTTCCTCCCTTGCCTGTTTTTCTACTGGTTCCTTCAGCACCTGCTAGGTTCCTGTATTCGCTGCTGCTGCTGCTGCTACTTTTGCTGCTGTTGCTATTTACTGTTGCTCCTTTCCTCAGTACCAGTCCTTTTCCCGAGTCCCAGTCCTGTTCCCGAGTCCCAGTCCTGTTCCTGTCTCCTCGGTGCCAACCTCTGCTTGTGACCCCAACCACGCTATCTGCCGCCTGTCTCCGACCTCAGCTTGTGACCCGGACCACAGACCCTGCTGTTCCTGCCACTGGGATACACTCCAGCCGTTGATCAACCTTTAACAGAATAAACAAGTCATTTCCTAGATCCCACCGGAAAAGACCAGAACCTGGCTCAGCAGTTTGCTTCCTTGCAACATGTCATGACCGGCTTCCAGGAACAACGAGGTCATGTTTACAACCATCTTGGCCGCTTGGAAGCTGAAGTATGTGAACTGCGTGCCACTCAAAACTCTGTGCCTATTCAAACTGCTCCCCGTGTACCACTTCCGGAAAAATTTGGGGGGAAAAACCAACAATTCTGGAGTTTCCTCAACCAATACAGACTTCTATTTCAGCTACAGCCCACTGTAGACGGACATTCACAGAGGTACACAATTTATTTATTTATTCATAAAATATTTCTACCAGGAAGTAATACATTGAGAGTTACCTCTCGTTTTCAAGTATGTCCTGGGCACAGAGTAAAACAAATAATACATGGTTACAAGTACAGTTACATAAATGAGCAGGGTATACATTATATACAAGACATTGCGTGCACAGTTAAAGAAAATATATATTATGAGCGTATGAAACAGTTACAGACCAGGTTAAAATGTGAGACAGCCTTAGATTTGAAAGAACTTAAACTGGTGCTGGATGTGAGGGTCTCTGGTAGGTTGTTCCAGTTTTGGGGTGCACGGTAGGAGAAGGAGGAACGTCCGGATACTCTGTTGAGCCTTGGGACCATGAACAGTCTTTTGGAGTCAGATCTCAGATGATAGGTGCTGCATGTGGTAGGGGTGAGGAGCTTGTACAGGTAGCTGGGTAGCTTGCCCATGAAGAATTTAAAGGCAAGACAGGAAAGGTGAACTTTGCGCCTAGACTCTAGTGTTGACCAATCTAGTTCTTTGAGCATTTCGCAGTGATGTGTGTTGTAGTTGCATTGGAGAACAAAATGACAAATTGAATTGTAGAGGGTGTCAAGTTTGCTAAGGTGGGTTTGAGGTGCCGAGCCATATACTATGTCTCCATAGTCAATAATTGGCATTAGCATCTGCTGTGCAATACGCTTTCTGACCAGGAGACTTAGGGAGGATTTGTTCCTGTAAAATACCCCTAGTTTGGCATAGGTCTTGGTTGTCAGGGTATCAATGTGCATCCCGAATGTTAAGTGGGAGTCAAACCATATGCCTAGGTATTTAAAACTAGTAACAGGAGTAAGGGTGGTGTTAGCGTTGGTTCTAATCAGGTGCTCAGTCACTGGGAGCTTTACAAATTTAGTCTTGGTCCCAAATACCATTGTTACAGTCTTGTCAGTGTTTAAAAACAGTTTGTTTTGGGAAATCCAATTTTCGAGTCTCAAAAAGTCAGACTGAATTATGTGTTGAAGGTCAGAGAGGCAATGGCTGTGTGCATATAGGATTGTGTCATCTGCATACATGTGTATGGAGGCTTCCTTACAATTGGAGACTTTTATAAGGTGAAATTATAATAAGGCTTTATTGTGCATTTTCCTTTCCATCAGGAAATCCATCCAAACACAGGGGGGGACGGGACAAAGCTTCTATTCACTTGGGAGTATTTCTAGTGAAACACTATGCAATTAATTCACATCTCCCTTAGTCAAGCATTTCTCCCAGCCCCAAACACATAGCATGAAATAAGCAGATATAAGAAGTCTCTTAAGAATGAAAGTCTTATCTGTTAGCTGCTGTAGAGTAAGCTTCTCTGCTCTCCTGGAACCGCACCCGTATGTGTACAGAAAATGTCAGCATCCAGGTTTAGAAGTCTTATTTGTCCGCTCCAGAGATCTGTGTTCTCTTGGTCAGTCTCTCCTGGGAGACTCAAGAACCACTGCTCTGTCTCCAAAGTTCAGCTCTCAGTCAGAGCTAAGGAGTCACTTCCTGTCTCACAAGACAGGCTTTTCTAAGCAATCAGGTAGGTGGGGTTAGTTAATTGCCTACCAGCAGTTAATCACCACACTGCTGGATAAGAGGCACATTTGGGAACAGGGATAATCCCCTGTTACATACCTCCCCTGTTTGTGGGAACCTCGGGCTTACCACGGCCAAAGCCCATCCTTCCACTCTCATTCGAGATCTTTCTGTGACTTGAATGAGAGTGGATGGAGGAAGAGAACCCTCTGTCCCGTTGGGATTGGAGCCCTTTCTCCAGTTTATTTTTGTCTCCTTCCGAAGGTGCTTGAGATCAGCACTCCTCAGTCGCTCGAGGAGGACTTTTTCCAAGTAAAGTCTTTTTACCGAGTGTGCGGTCATGAGATTTCTGTTGCGTCGGGCACTCCTCTTTTTGTAGACAAACTGTATGGCAACAGTTGTAGAGCAGTTAGGACTAGCCCTTAGAGTTTTCCGCTTTTGCAGCGGTCTTTCTGCACCTCCTCCACACAACGGAGTCGCCAGCTCAGCTTCTTTGGGACTGAGTTGCACCTCCACCGCCCTTTCCAGAGAACGTCCTATCTTTTCAGCTTCCTCAGCTAAGGATTCTTCTGGATTTGATTCTGCACTCCTAACTCTGTTTGTTGCCTGTTGGGCAGCTGTAGGTTTGGCTAGTGCTTTCTTAGGTGGCTCAAACTTCATAATCTTGTTTTGAAGGTGCGTGGAGTCCCCAACTCTCACTGTACCCTTGTCCTCATGGGCATTAGTTACTGTGGGATACTGGTGCATGGGCAGAGCCAATACCTTTTTCCGTATTGGAGGAATCTGTAAGTTACTGGTCTGCAGAGTCTCAACCTGTTTGAGTGCGTCTTGCAAGTTTCTTCTAAGGGAATTTATCTGCGCACTTTTCTTTCTCTGAGTCTGTATCAGTGTCTCCTTCATATTCTGGAGCTCTGTAATTTTTGTTGTTAAGGTTGCCGCTGCGTCTGTTTTCTCCTTGGTATACTGACTAAAGGGAATGGAACAGTCTCTCTGTCTCTCCAGCTCTTGCTCCAGTTTCTGAGCCTTCTCACGCTCCCTTTCATACAGAGTTTCCTGGTATCGAAGCTCCGCCTCCAATGATGCTCTGAAGACATGCAGCGTGGCCTTTAGCTCCTCATACTGCTCTGTGGGGACGTACTGGGTATTCAGACGTTCCTGCAGCGCTTGTACCTCTTTAGCAGCCTGCAGCTTTTCTTCCTGCAGCATTTGCTGCTTCTCCTCAGCATACTGGAGGTGTGTACGCTGACCTTGCGGTTGGTTCTGCAGTCGGTGCTCTGCTTCAACCTTTTCCTTGACTTCTTCTGTAAACTGAAAATTTTCTTCTTTCAGTTTTAAGTTTTCTCTTTTTAATCTTGAATTTTCTCTTTTTTCAGTCTCTGTATTCTTCAGGGCTTCTTTGCAGTCCTCCTTCCATTTACGCACATCTGCTTTGAGAATGACAATCTCCTGGCGTGAGACTTCCTTCTCTAGGTTGAGGGTCTGAAACTCCTTCTGAGAGACTTTGAGATCTGTATCAAGATTGACAGTAGTTTCTTAGCAATGTCCAGCTCCTCAGTGAGACTGTGTAGTTCCTTTCTGGAAACTTCCAGGTCTGTGTGGCAGCTGTTGGTCTCATGATGTGAGGCATCCAGTGCTCTGCGGAGTGTCTGAACCTCTTTCTGAGATATGTCCACCTCTATCTGGACACTGTTGACCTCTTGTTGTGAGGCATTCAGCTCTATGCGAAGAGTGTGAACCTCTTGCTGGAAGACTGTCATCTGCTTCAGTGCCTCCTCATACTTCCGCTTTAGCGTAGCCACCATTTCATCAGAATTGCTCTGCTTTTTATCCATGTCGGAAATAGTAGCCTTTGCACTATCTAGCTCAGTCTTGAGATCGTCCAATTCTGTCCTGGCTAAAGAGTACATTGCGAGCACATATTCCTGTAGCTTCATGTTATTTTTCTGTAGCTCTGTGTAACCATCTTCCTTTTGTTTCAATTGTTCATGGAGCATATCACAGTCATGCCTGGCATTTTTCAGGGCATCTTCAGGGCTGGTCAAGGGATCGTCACTCACTGGTTCCGTCTCCACTTCCCTGGGATGGTTGGTTGAGGGTTCCTCACTGTTGGCACCGGACAGACACTTCTTTGGGGTACACGACTTCTGCCTTGGGCCCTTTGGATATTCAGTTAACCGCGGGACAAATTCTCCATTTTCTCTAGGCTGCAGAGGATCTGCAGACGTGTCTGTTCCTTCCACGGTAAGTGAAGAACCGCTTTTCTTTTTCTTTTTCCGCCTTTTTGATTTGGATGATACCGTCCCTTCAGGGATATTGGGGTCTCCATCTTCATTTGAAATTTTAGCAGCATCACTGGATCTACCCGGCTTTTCTTGCAACTGTAATAGCTGACGGAAATATTCGGTGATCCACTGCTCCCGCTCTGTCTCCTGCTGATCATATTCGTCATCAAAGGGAGAGGTCTTTTCTGTTTCGTGCCGAGTTCAGGCACCCCCACCATTCTTGGGGTGTTTTGTGGGTGTGACTCGGTTCGGGTTCCCCGTAAGAGATGTCTTCCTCTTTATTGGACTGGAAGGGCCACTCTTCCGTGGGGTAGGGTTCATTACAGGAACGCTGCATCTTGTTCTCCATTTTTAGGCTATCAGGTGTAATTTTCTTCCTGACCTCAGGAGGCGCTATTGCAGCTGTTGCCACTGTATTTGCTAGAACCCCCAATTGTGGTAGTCCTACAGGTGGGTATATTTTGCTTGTAGAGGTCGTAGCTCTCACAGGCATCTCTGTAGTCTTTTCTTTCATGGGTAATTTTTTTTTCTTCAATATCAGCAGTACTGTGCATGCATTTTCTCCCATCAGGTATACAAGATGTGCAGTTGCTAGGTAAAAAAAAGTTTATTTGCTTTACACCATTTACTTGCTAGATATAATCTCTCATTAGGTATGCTGAATGTGTAGTTGCTAGGTAAAAACTTCTGTTTGCTTTACACCATTTACTTGCTAGGTACAATCTCTCCGCTTCAGCAACAGAATTTGGTTTTCTGCCTGAGTTCAGTAATTTTCAGCCTCATCTTTGGGTATTATGGCATTCACACTTCACACTTTGGGTTTTGCTCCCAAGATATATATAGGCAGACTTTTTTTTACTTGCAGAAAAAAAACCATTCTTTGCAGTGGACTATTTCTTTCATTCCCGGCAGGGTGACTCAACACTCAGCAATTGGCTTTCAAATTCCTTTTACACAGATCAGAAATCCCTTTTTCCCCCATAGGGCAATTTTGCACTCAGCATTTGTTTGCTAAAAATTCCCCTGCTTCAGCACAGTCTTGTATCAATTTTCACACTTTTCTGCATATACTCCATTCACAGCTGGTAGCCCTATGCGGTGTGGCAACCTTTATTTGCAAAATCAGTACCACTCGTGGGTCACCATCTGTATTCACTGCTTCAGCAAAACTTTTGAAAACTACAAACACCTATCCCTTTTTAAGGGCTGACTCACTTCTTGAACCCTGACTATGGCTGAAAGGCAAAACACCTATTTCAATGACCATATTACACTTTGTGATAGGCAAATAAGTTTTAGCTGTTTCAGCAGTCTCTCTCCTCTTGGGATTGGGGCAAAGAGTCCATCTGTGGTTTTGTAAGTTTCAGTGGTGTATATCCCTTTAACTCTGATCTCTGCTGCATGAGGGGTTTTTATCTAAGTTGCTCAGACTTGTTTGTAGGCAAAAAGCATAACAAAAAAATTTCACATAAAAATCTCCGGTCCTTTTTAACTACAGAGACACCTCTCATCTCACTTCGGACACCATATGTAGACTGATGTTCACAGAGGTAAACAATTGGAGACTTTTATAAGGTGAAATTATAATAAGGCTTTATTGTGCCTTTTATTTTTCATCAGGAAATCCATCCAAAAACAGGGGGTGGGGGACAAAGCTTCTATTCACTTGGGAGTATTTCTAGTGAAACACTATGCAATTAATTCACATCTCCCTTAGTCAAGCATTTCTCCCAGCCCCAAACACATAGCATGAAATAAGCAGATATAAGAAGTCTCTTAAGAATGAAAGTCATATCTGTTAGCTGCTGTAGAGTAAGCTTCTCTGCTCTCCTGGAACCGCACCCGTATGTGTACAGAAAATGTCAGCATCCAGGTTTAGAAGTCTTATTTGTCCGCTCCAGAGATCTGTGTTCTCTTGGTCAGTCTCTCCTGGGAGACTCAAGAACCACTGCTCTGTCTCCAAAGTTCAGCTCTCAGTCAGAGCTAAGGAGTCACTTCCTGTCTCACAAGACAGGCTTTTCTAAGCAATCAGGTAGGTGGGGTTAGTTAATTGCCTACCAGCAGTTAATCACCACACTGCTGGATAAGAGGCACATTTGGGAACAGGGATAATCCCCTGTTACATACCTCCCCTGTTTGTGGGAACCTCGGGCTTACCACGGCCAAAGCCCATCCTTCCACTCTCATTCGAGATCTTTCTGTGACTTGAATGAGAGTGGATGGAGGAAGAGAACCCTCTGTCCCGTTGGGATTGGAGCCCTTTCTCCAGTTTATTTTTGTCTCCTTCCGAAGGTGCTTGAGATCAGCACTCCTCAGTCGCTCGAGGAGGACTTTTTCCAAGTAAAGTCTTTTTACCGAGTGTGCGGTCATGAGATTTCTGTTGCGTCGGGCACTCCTCTTTTTGTAGACAAACTGTATGGCAACAGTTGTAGAGCAGTTAGGACTAGCCCTTAGAGTTTTCCGCTTTTGCAGCGGTCTTTCTGCACCTCCTCCACACAACGGAGTCGCCAGCTCAGCTTCTTTGGGACTGAGTTGCACCTCCACCGCCCTTTCCAGAGAACGTCCTATCTTTTCAGCTTCCTCAGCTAAGGATTCTTCTGGATTTGATTCTGCACTCCTAACTCTGTTTGTTGCCTGTTGGGCAGCTGTAGGTTTGGCTAGTGCTTTCTTAGGTGGCTCAAACTTCATAATCTTGTTTTGAAGGTGCGTGGAGTCCCCAACTCTCACTGTACCCTTGTCCTCATGGGCATTAGTTACTGTGGGATACTGGTGCATGGGCAGAGCCAATACCTTTTTCCGTATTGGAGGAATCTGTAAGTTACTGGTCTGCAGAGTCTCAACCTGTTTGAGTGCGTCTTGCAAGTTTCTTCTAAGGGAATTTATCTGCGCACTTTTCTTTCTCTGAGTCTGTATCAGTGTCTCCTTCATATTCTGGAGCTCTGTAATTTTTGTCGTTAAGGTTGCCTGTTAGCTGCTGTAGAGTAAGCTTCTCTGCTTTCCTGGAACCGCACCCGTGTGTGTACAGAAAATGTCAGCATCCAGGTTTAGAAGTCTTATTTGTCCGCTCCAGAGATCTGTGTTCTCTTGGTCAGTCTCTCCTGGGAGACTCAAGAACCACTGCTCTGTCTCCAAAGTTCAGCTCTCAGTCAGAGCTAAGGAGTCACTTCCTGTCTCACAAGACAGGCTTTTCTAAGCAATCAGGTAGGTGGGGTTAGGTAATTGCCTACCAGCAGTTAACCACCACACTGCTGGATTAGAGGCACATTTGTGAACAGGGATAAGTCCCCTGTTACACCCACCATCTATAATACCGATGAAGCCAAGGTGTATGTATGTATGTTTTTATTTATATAGCGCCATTAATGTACATAGCGCTTCAGAGTAGTAATACACGTGACAATCATATAAATAACAAATAATACTAACAACAGATACTGTGAATAAGAGCTTCAGACTTAAAAAATTAACACCCTGCTCATGGGTGAGGCCCTTGCTTGGGTCTCTCCTATGTTAGCACAGGATAACCCACTACTAAGGGATCTGGAGGGATTCATCGAAGCCATGAGTCTGATTTTTGATGACCCAAACCGTGGTGCAACCGCTGAGGCAACTCTGAACAACCTTCGTTAAGGAAGACGCTCGGCAGCTGAGTACGCCGCTGAGATCCGCAGATGGATTACCGATACTGAGTGGAATGAGGCTGCTCAGAAATATCATTTTCGGCAGGGTCTCTCTGAGCAAATTAAAGACCAACTGGCCTGTGTGGTGCCTCTGGTGGGGTTTGAGGCATTTGTCCAGTTATGCATTCAAATTGATCGAAGGCTTACTGAAAGACGTTTGGCGAGAAAGGGGTTCATGCCCAACAACCCCAGGGATAGAGATGCTAGCACCCCAAGACGTTACAGGGAGACTGAGGTGGAGCCGATGCAAGTAAACACATTGCGGGGACCTATTTCAACTGGATTAAAGGAATAAATGCCAGACAGAAGATCTCTGTTTATATTGCGGAAATGAGGGACACTATCTCGCCGATTGCCTGAATACGTCCAGGTGGTCTTCTTTCCAGAGCCTTAGGAGAAATCCGCTGCACGCCATTTCAAAGACTGTTTTCTCCTCTTCTCAAAGTAAAGGTAACCCTCCTTCTCTACATGTGCACTTCCTGGTCCCTATTATAATCGAGGAGGGAACACATTGTTTTTCAACCACTGTAATGGTTGACTCAGGGACATCAGGGAATTTTATGGACATAGAATGCGCCAAGAGCCATTCAGTACCTTTTATAGCCAGGGAATTGCCAGAAAGGATGGAAGTCGTTGACGGTTCTCCTTTGAGCCCTGGACCTGTTACCCATGAAACAAGTCATTTAACACTAATCATAAATCCCAATCATCAGGAGAAGATTTCATTTAGTCTTATTCCTTCACCCTTGTTTCTGGTGATTCTGGGAATTTCAGTGCTCACGATCCACAACCCACTGATTGACTGGAAGACCAAGATACTCACGTTTCCCTCGGAACACTGCCAGCTTGTCTGCCTACCTAAAACCCCTACACCAGTGTGTGTGGGAATACATAAGATTTCTTCATCTCACGAAAGTCTACTGCCAACTCTACTCAGAGTTTTTGGATGTGTGTGACAAGAAGAACGTGGATATGCTTCCCCCACATCGTTCTTACGACTGCCCCATTTAACTATTATAAGGTGCTGCCATTCCTTTTGGGAGAAGCTATTCCCTCTGAGAACCAGAATTGCATTTCTCAATGACTACCTGCAGGAGAACCTGTCGAAGGGTTTCATCCGACCCTCTACTTCCCTTGCAGCTCCTGCTCTCTTATTTGTTGGAAAGATGGTTCTCTACAATATGTCCCTGCATTGACTATTGGGAAATAAATAAGATCACAGTGAAGAACAGGTATCTGTTACCTCTGATTCCCAAAGTATTGGAAAGAATTCGGTCAGCCAAGATCTTCACCAAATTAGATCTCCGTGGGACGTATAAGTTGGTCTGCATCCGACCCGGTGACAAGTGGAAGACTGCCTTCCGAACCCGTTATGGGCACTATGAATACCTGGTGATGCATTTTGGACTCTGTAATGCTCCTGCTTTTTTCCAGCATTTAATTAATTATGTTCTTTAAGAGTTACTGGATCAACTCGTAGTGGCATACCTGGATGATATCCTAGTCTTCTCAGATAACATCATGGATCATCAGAAACATGTCCGGATTGTCCTAGAGCATCTCCAAAAGCACAAATTGTACATTAAATTAGAAAAAAATAGATTTTGAAAAAACCAGCATGCAATTTCTCGGTTATGTCATCTCCCCACAGGATTAGGGTGGGTATTTAGTAAGGGCCTATGGGTTACATCTGAATTGAAATGGGGGCCATCAGCGTCCTATAATTAAAGTGGCCCATTTTTAAGTGGGATACACTGCAGAGTTTAACAGGGAGTTCAACAGATGTGAAACAAGAAGAGAACAACTGCACACCTGCTGACCCTGGATTCTAGAGTTCAACTGAGCTGGAAAGGAGAACATATTCTATCATACTCCAGAAGACACAGCACTTTTCAATCTACACCCCCATCATTCATATATTGAATTTAGCACATTTTGACTATGTCCTCAACCTAACTCCATTTTCAGTGTCCAGTAATCACCACTGAACTTGCACTACTACTTCTGCCATGCCTCCTCTACTATTTATATTTGCTCTGTCCTCAATTCTTTAAAAACTATATCTTCATCTCTCCTTCCTTCTCCACTTCTCAGTTCACATGAACTCCTTTCCTATCTGTGTCCTTTGACTCCACTCCACAATAAACCCTGCACTAAAACCCACCCCTACAAATCCTCATCAAACAACTGCTGTCTTCCAATGCTTCTCTTTCTTGCTTCTGGGGATATCTATCCCAATCCTGGTTCCTGCCTTATTTCTACATTCTTAAAACACACCTCTTTAATGAAGCATATGGACAGCTCCGCTGGCTAACTTACATCTCATTCACTGACTATGACCCCTTGCAGACACATTTACCCACCCTCCTACTGTCTCCGTACAGTCTATCCACTTACTACTTAGATTGGGACTCCTTTTCCTATTGTTTTATGGCTGAAGCCATATTCCATTCCATTTCCATTATGCTACATGTGTTACTGCTGTTAAGCACTATATACCTGGATGGAGCTATAAGCTGAAAGAATACAAGCATTCTGGGTCCTCTGCTTACAGCTGGAAGTCTCCTCAAGAAGTTGCCATCTGGCCATGAGAATGTCCGGTTTGCTCTGTGAGGATGCAGGAAGGCCTGGCGAGGGGAAGAGGCATTGATGTGGAGCAGACATTTTGCGAGAGACTTGGGAGTGTGAAGGCAGCAACGAGATACGCTGGTTGACGTCTGGGTTTAGTGAGCAGTAGAGGTGGAGACAGTATTCGATGACGACGGGTCATAGGTAGAAAAACTGAATGTGCCGTAAGCAGGTAGGTCATTTCTTTCCTGTTGGTCTGTTGTCCCCTTGGGACACCTGGTTGTGAGATGCCTGGTCGGTGGCCTCCTCCTGCCTTCTTGCCCATTGATGTCCCCTGTCCGTGACCCTTTTTCTGCATAGCCATTGTTCTTTGAATGCCTCCACATACAATAGAAATAAACAAGAGGTGCTCCTGTTATGTGGTGTTATTTTGACAGCCTCACAGGTACTGTATATGCATGTATTATTATGACAAACAATGTATTTATTAATTTATTAAGAAAACATGGGCTGAAATGTTACAATTTCTCTGTGCAGCACATTGCTAATCTTTTGCACAGTGGATAAAGCCATATATCTCTGCTGCATTTATTAGAGGGTACATGATGGTGACCATCAGGGGGATAGGGCAGAGTCTGTTGGCTGTTTGGCTCTAGCTGTAATGTGGGCTATGACCCTAGAGTGGGCATCTGCCTTTCCTTTTGTGTCCCAACCCAGCCCCTCAACTTTATACCATAAGTCCATGTTCCTGAACCAGATTGCCGTTGTACCCTGGTGTGCCACAACCCTCTGCCAAAGATGCCGTGGCTGCTCCGTGGGCATGTCACTAGAGAAATCTGCTTCTATTCTCTCTTCTTTCTCAGCCCAGTCTGCGTGTCTGCTTAAGAACAGATGTGTGTGAAAAGTGGTAAGTGTGGTGTGTGTGGGTAAGGGTGGAGTGAGTGGTTTGTATGTGTGGGGCGATGGGGAAGGTGAGTTGGTGTATGGAGTATGAGAGAAGTGGGGTACATGTGGAGTCTGTGATAGAGAAAGGGGATGAGTTTGCTCTGTGAGAAGGACGCAGGTTGAATGGGGCGTTTAAAGAAGGGGTGGATTAGGAATAAGTGTGAGTATGAAGTGTGAGAAAGGGAGTAAATGTGGAGTGTGTAAAAAGGGGATAAGTGCGGTGGGTCTCTATGTGTGAAGTGCATGCGTGCAAGAGGAAATGTGAATTCTCATGAACAGGGATTTTCAAAAACCTCCAGGGATATTCTTGCGTAAAAAAAGATTGACAAACACTGCCTTTGTTACACATATTAAAATATGCTGACATACCTGTTCCCCAGCTTGTTTAACCTGTATTGTATTTACGAAACCATATAAGAAGCATGCTTAGAGGTGCATTTCCACATCGAAACTAAATAAGTAGAAACATGTTTGACAGTGAGCAAAAAGGGGGCAGAAAAAGGCCCTGCCCATGACTGCACCCGGTCCCTAAATGTGGATGCACTAAAACAAACAATATTTATTTATTTATAAAATATTTTACCAGGAAGTAATACATTGAGAGTTACCTCTCATTTTCAAGTATGTCCTGGGCACAGAGTAAAACAAATAATACATGGTTACAAGTACAGTTACATAAATGAACAGGGTATACATTATATACAAGACATTGCGTGCACAGTTAAAGAAAATATATATTATGAGCGTATGAAACAGTTACAGACCAGGTTAAAATGTGAGACAGCCTTAGATTTGAAAGAACATAAACTGGTGGTGGATGTGAGAGTCTCTGGTAGGTTGTTCCAGTTTTGGGGTGCACGGAAGGAGAAGCAGGAATGTCCGGATACTTTGTTGAGCCTTGGGACCATGAATAGTCTTTTGGAGTCTGATCTCAGGTGATAAGTGCTGCAAGTGGTAGGGGTGAGGAGCTTGTTCAGGTAGCTGGGTAGCTTGCCCATGAAGAATTTAAAGGCAAGACAGGAAAGGTGAACTTTGCGCCTAGACTCTAGTGTTGACCAATCTAGTTCTTTGAGCAGTATACCCAATATAATTACATGGGTACGGCCTCTGTGGCAGAAGATCCAATCAAGGACCATTTCCTATCAATTTGTGCATAAATAGAGAGTGTGGAAAGTAAAATCAATTTTATAACAATAAACTGTTACAAAAATCCTATTCTAATAGCCCCGATGTTATCACTGCCCAATCGAACGGTTTGGCATGACCCTACCTCACGGTCTGACATTTGTGTTATCACGGTATTCAGCAAGAATTATCGCAAGTCACAAACCATGAGGTAGGAAAATACCAATACCGCTCGGGACAGCAGTGTTCTTATCTCAGCCTTCTTCTAAGTTCTGCCCCTGCAATCTGCCTGCAGTCTGTAAGAGCTGCACAGAGAGAGCTGCATCTCCATGCACAGCTCTTACGGGCAATCGCACTGTTTTATTTGATTTTAATAACAGAGTATTGTAGCAGGGAGCTGAACCACATTCATTTCAGCCTCGGGGGCCCCCTCCATCCTGAGTAACAAGCCCCGGTCACGTGACGGGGAACATTCAAACAATGCAAGGCAATGCATTAACTCCTTCATTACCTTAGCGGTAGTAACCACTAAGGTAATGAAGGGGTTAATTCCTCCCGCAACCCTCCCGGTAGGCATAAACACCCACCATGGGCCAAATACCCCCTTCACCCACCCCACACTACCCCCAATAAACCGGGCACTGGTATTTAACCCTTTCATTACCTTAGCGGTTAGCCGCTACGGTAATGAAGCTGCCTTTAAATGTATTTAAATGTAAATGTATTTTTATTACATAGGATGGAAGCAGGTCTCCTGAGCTGGTATTAATGCTGGTCAGCTCCGTAGAATCAGGAGGACACACAGGACAGAGACACACAGTCTCCCTTCTCTCCGCTCTATGCTTAGCCCCACCCCCACACCTCCTCCTGATTGGCTGCATTACCAAGCAGCAGCCAATGAGAATGGAGGATACTGCCCAGCCCCCTAGCAATGGCCCTGCTCTCTCCCTGCTCTGGGAGATCAGGGAAATCCCCTCACTGAGCAAACTAACACTGCAACCCTAGGCGGCCGCCTAGTTGGCCTAATGGTTGAACAGGTCCTATGTACAGTGTTTTTACTTTAAACACATTTACACCTGGAGCAGGTTTGTATGATTCACGCTGGCATACAGTATGACTTCTCAAAGTCCATAGATAAAAGATGAGGCCAGGTTAGTGACAGGGTGAGGCCGGGTGGGTGACAGGGTGAGGCCGGGTGGGTGACAGGGTGAGGCCGGGTGGGTGACAGGATGAGGCCGGGTGGGTGACAGGGTGAGGCCGGGTGGGTGACAGGGTGAGGCCAGTGGGTGACAGGGTGAAGCAGAGTGGGTGACAGGGTGAGGCAGGGTGGGTGACAGGGTGAGGCAGGGTGGGTGGCAGGGTGGGTGACAGGGGGGCCGCTGGAGCCAGGGGGAGTGCAGGAGGTGGCATGGTGAGGCATTAGTGGCGGCATGGTGAGGCAGAATGGGGTGCGGGGGACGACGACCGCTGGAGCCATGGGGAGTGCAGGAGGCAGCATGGTGAGGCAGTAGTGGCGGCATGGTGAGGCAGATTGGGTGCGGGGGGAGGGGGAGGCAGATGGGGTGTGGAAGGAGGGGGGCCACTGGCCGCTTGAGCCAAGGGGAGTGCAGGAGGCGGCATGGTGAGGCAGTAGTGGCACCATGATGAGGCAGATGAGGTGCGGGGAAGGGGGTGTCGCGGGGGGAGGGGTGCTGGAGCCATGGGGAGTGCAGGAGGTTGCATGATGAGGTAGATGGGGTGCGGGTGGACGACCGCTGGAGCCATGGGGAGTGCGGGAGACAGAGGGAGCACTTACTTCTTCATGGAAGATCACCAGGGAAAATGGCCGATCATGATGCGCGTGGTGCTCATATGGAGCCTGGCTGCACACAAAAAAATCCTGTGAGCGCACGCCAATCACAAAGCAGGTAAGGGGACATTTTGTTTGGGGGGGGGGTTTCAGCGCGTGAGCAGGGAAAAAACAAAGAACAGCGTGCGCTGCTTGGGGTGGCCAAATCCAGTCGCCCCGAAGCCAAATCCGGCTGGTTATATTGGCTGGGCCGCAAAGATATTCGTTGTGGGCCGCATGCGGCCCGCAGCCCGCGAGTTTGATATGCTTGTTCTACAGACATCAAAGGTTGCTTTAAACTCATTAAACATGGCATTAAAACAAGAGGTAACTCAATGTATTACATCCTGGTAAAACATTTTATAAATAAATAAAAAGAGTTGATTATTTTTTTTTTTTTTTAAATCTCTCTCTCGTAGCAGGACTGCTATACCCTTCTTCATAAAGGGGGGCTGCTACTGTGCATTGAAGCACCCACTGCACACAAACAAAAAGTAATGTGGCCAAACCTCCTAGAAGATGAAATAAAACTGTATGGGGAAACCATCCCTGCCAGGGTTTTTGTCCATGTAGCACCTACTGTATGATAATGTCCTGCAGTTCCAACAGGCTGACTTCCTTTTGCAGAAGTTGCTGCTCTTCCTGGCTCAGTATGTATGTAATGGTGTCCAGCAACCAGTGTGATGCTGCCATCGAGTGGCTTAAGAGAGAAACACTCCATGTACAGCTTCCTTCGTTTTCCTCTCCACCTCTACTCCAATCCCTTCTCAGGCTGTGATGGGTTTGGAGTTTCTGTTGTAATCATAATATTGCCTCTTCGACTTAGCTTCTCGACAGCTGACTTTAATACAAAAAACTGATCGCTTTTGTACTTCAAACTCTTCCACCACTCGTTGTGTTTGGGTGCAAATGTTTCAGTATCTGCCACTGGTGCTGCTTAAATGTTTCTTTGGTCTCTTCATCCTCCAGCAAAGAAATATTTTATTTCCACTGCCTCTTACAGCCTCCTGCACACAGATTAATTAGCACAGCAGCATTTTGTGGTCAGGGAAATGGTTAATAATGAGCCGGTTCTGCATCACTTTCAGTTACCAAGCAAATTAAGTCGATCCTGAACGTAACTATCAAGTTACTCCAGATGAGCCCTTTATATGTGTGAGCAATTAATTAAAAGTCACAAAGTGAAGGTTTCAGTAAATCAGAGGACTTATGGATATTGTTGGCTTCTGACTCCCTTTTCTTCTGCTCTCCTCCAATATGCAGTTACATTTCCTGTAATGTTAGTGGGTTGTCACAGTAAGAAAGTAAATCAAAGTCTGCAGCAGCAGCAAACACCTTGCATGTGTAGCCATGCCACCTGTGGCTACTAACCTGCCCTACTCCTGACAGTAAACCCTGGTAGAATCAGGCTGCCAGTAGTCAACATGGGGTTTTCCCCCTCCTTGGAGCTGCACTTGAGTGACAGTGGGAGGCGGTGACATCAGGCCTGAGCATGTCCAATCATGGGACAGACGTGGTGCCCTCTTCTTAGCTGTACTTAAGGGTGGTGCCGCCCCAAATTTAGGGAGTGCCTCTCCCACTAGGAGAGGCAGGTCGCACACAGGGAGCCTGAGATTGGGGCCTTCCCTGTTCCTCTTCCTCTTTTGGGAGAGTGAGTGTGTACCTACACCCTGACTCCTGATAGGGGAGTCAGGAAGAGCTAGGACACCTGCAGGGGCCCTGACCTGTACTGGTTGTCCAGGGACCATCACCCAGTGGATAGCGGATCCTGAAAAGCTGTGATTGTGCAGACCACTGCTGTGTTGTGGTGTAATCAATAAAGACCGTTCCTGTTTGCATATACCTCCTGCCTGGGTGTGATCTTACTTGAAGGAGAGGGAGTATTTCTACTGTAGGAGATCACCTCCATTCATCTTGGAGCCTGTGGCAGATGGAGGCGCTGCACTGCTAGAGAACCATGTACCCCAGAAACCTGATGCTGTGTCCCTACTACATGACCAGTAATGGCCAAATCTCCCACCAGGTGGGGGAAACACTGTTACATATGCAATTCAGCTGATGTTTAGACATTAATTAGCCTGGGCCTTGTATCCTAGAGGAATACAGTAACCCATTTTGCTCTGCCTGGCACAATCTAAGTAGAAGATAGGATATAAACACTTGGATCCTTAAACAACACAGCACTCCCAGAATTATTGTAGTTATCCTCCTCTACATACCAGACAGGTGGGCCCCAGGTCCAGTTGTTCTGTAAGGATTGGTAGTCCTGAGATGTTGGGATCCCACACTATTGAAGAACCAGAATGTCTGCCTCTTTACCTCTTCTTCTCCATGTCTCCCTTCCATCAGAGATGTCTGGGGCCTCCCTTTGACTTCAAGGTGGCAAGTAAATTCCCCCAATTCCTACGTCACTTTTGCTAAACATTACTAGGAATTTGGGGTCAAAGAATATTGCAGCTCCTGTGATTCGAAGTGTCTCCCCCCACTCCAAAGAAGGACCCAGGCAACCAAGAAAAAAGCACAGGTGCGCACCAAGGTAAGGATATGATATATTATAATATAACAACAACAATGTAGAAACTTACATATAAATAAAACTTAGTTCATGTCCAGGTCTGAACGACATCCTCATCGTTTAGGCTCCACATTGATCAGGCAGGGGGGCGATGTTCAATTCCTTTCAGATAGCAGTCCCGCGCGCTGGGGCTGACTCCGTGGCACTCACTGCAGCATCACCTCCGCGTGTATCAGGTGTCGGCATGGTATGTAGCGCGAGTGCGCATGCGTGGAAAAGAAGCCCCCTATAGCCGTCCGCAGATGCCAGTTCATTTGAGGAATCGCGACCGGAATGAATACACTTGAGTGTATGCCAGCCACCAGAGTTAAGGTAAGCTGGTTACACAATTCGCGACGCGTTTCGTATAACAGGTATACTTCATCAGGCGTTGAAGTATACCTGTTATACGAAACGTGTCTCTTTAAGGGAGCTTGCCCTTGGAAGACGGAAGCAGAAGCAGGAAGCAGAGACCGGGAGAAGAGCTGCCAGCTGCCAGATGCCAGGAGATGTGAGACGCAGGCATCACACGCAAGACGCGGAAGCTGCAGATGCACCTTGACATCACGGAGAAGACTGCGGTCCAACAAACACTCTGGCCGAGCAGTGGAGGGGGAAGTGAGACAGCAAGTGAGTCGCAGTACCCCTCAGGATCCCGGCAGCAACTGCATATTAAAGCTAGGAGAGGCAAAGTGAAGAGGTAAAGCACCCATATCTGCACTATCAGTGGAGACAGGGATTAATGTGCTAAGAGCTGTGTAGGCTCTAGGTGAAAGGCTACTCACTAGCTTTGCCTAAACACACACCTGATTACATCTTCACTCTATGAGGGTTGAAAAACAGAGTGCTCAAGAGATCTGTGACTTATTTGACATCTTTTTCCTCTTGCCCAGCCAGCAAACATCATAGATACCAGAAGCACACAGTGTTGCCATTCCCCATATCACTTATACCAAATTAACAAAACTCAAAGTGTTTCCACCAATACTGTGATATACACTAAAGAACTTATCATTTTTGGATTTTCTAACAAGTAGTTCTAAGTGGATGCACCTGTTATACTAGGGTGGACATTAGAAGATCTTTAAGATTGTTACCCATGTATATGCAAATACAATATATGTATGCCTAATCCTTTTGCAAGTGTTTGTTTTAACAGGCCCCTATTAGGGCATTTTTTTAAAGTTTTATGAGTTGAAATGTTATTTGGTTTATTTATTACCCAGCTGGGATAATTTCATATTTTTGTATTTTATTTTCAGAACTATTAGGTTTTTGATATTATTAAAAGTATATTTGTATCGCACACCTTTAGAGTGTGGTCTCATTTGAAATCTCTTGACCTCTAAGAACTAGGGTTCTTTTTTTAACTGATTCCGTGCGCAGGAGTATATACTGTATAACTTTTTATCCAAACAATATCATCTAGGTACACTTTTCCTTTAAAGCAGCAGTCCAAGCTGCCATTTGTGATAAAGTGCAGAGATTGCATGAAACGGTCAGAGTTCCTTCTAAGATGACCTGTTTTTACTTGATGTTGCTTAACGTTCATTAAATGATCCTTTTTGAATAGTGATCCAGCATCCGTTTTCTCTTCCTGCATCCGGAACGCATTAAGCACTTGTTGGCACGCAGTGCACCGCCACCATCTTCCCCCTTGGGAGGAATTCCTGTTCTAATTAGCCAAGTTGCTGATTGATCCGTTCTCATTTGATTGATCGGCAAAGATTCGGCTCAGGGACTCACTAAATGGCTCTCAGTTCAGAAGAAGAGGACCAAAGATGCAAAGTTCTGTGGGGAAGATCATGTGACCAAGCAGTCATTAGATACAATTGGGGTGTTGCTAGAGAGAGAGCAGGGCTCAAAAGGGATGTGTTAGAGCCTGTTTCAGAAGAGGAAGGGGATGTGGCTTTGTAAATGGTTGCTATAGAAACAAAAAATACTTGTTACATTATAATACATTAAAAATGTAATTCAGAGTTTTTTTTAAAAAAAATGCTACAAGTATTTTCTTATTGTACAGAACTGATTTATTTAAAAAAAAACACACATAGGATATTGCTTGGTCTGCAGCTTTAAGTCAAATCAAATCATAAAATTGAAGCCTACTCCACGGTAGGGAGGCGAACTACACAACAATGTCCCTGACTGTCCCACTGTCCCATTCAGTTTAAACAATACACTCACATTTCTGGAACAAGAATATAATATAAAGTCCTTATCTGTGTTGTGGGAACTCTATCCAAGGAGGGTCCAGGAAATCCCTCTGGATTCTGCAACACTTTGACAGGCGAGCTCTGCTCGCTCAGCAGACTGTGGAACGACGGTTCCTGGGAGACAAACCACACATCCAGCAGACCTGTTCAGTTTCATGGAGGTTATGTTCCTGGTTGTGGGTCCAAGGTGGTCCCAGCAGGCCCTGCATCAAGCAGCCTGGGGAACCGTCCCAACCAGTGTCCTTCCTGGTTGGGGAAAGTCCCTCTCAGCTGGCAGCTGACTGGCTGCCTTTTAAAACCCCTTTTCAGTTAGGAGTTCTGCCTTCCTTCATTAGATGCATCTGCAGCTTGCTTCTCCAGAGGAATTTAACCTCCTGCACACTGAAAAGCACACATACTGCACCTCTCTCTGACTTACACAGACAGTGACTCTGTCACAATATATATAGATACGTTGATATTTAATAACCTTTAAGATCTGATAGAATGGCATATGTTACGCCGAATACAGCTAGTACTAAAGAGTATACATGCTGTTTCTGTAACTATGGGTCAATAAAGTGCAATAGCCCTAATTCAGGTCAGAGTTGATTGATTCATTTTGTATACAGTACGTAGGACTAGTTCTCTAAATACACTTGTGCAGGACGGATGGAAAAAACAGGGAGAAGCGCCAACGATTATTTGGTAGAGACTGTAGATTCCAGTACTAAACTATTCCTCCCGGCACTTATCGGGTGTGATGTGTCAAAGCATATATAGTGCAAAATGTACACGAATTGTGTTATTTTTAAATATCGTCTCTGTATCAAGGTCTTGCAAAATTTTGCACTGTTCACATCAGCTTACGATTTGACGAGTGAGAATATGAAGAGTCTCTGCATGTTACTTGTATATCTTGTATTTGTGTAAAAAAAATTATTATGATGAACTGCCTTTTGAAATTAAAGTATGTCTTTAGCTTTGAACTTCATGCAGCTGTACCCTGTAGCCCCCTCCCCCACGAGCTGTACCCTGTAGCCCCCTCCCCCGCTAGCTCAAGGATTTGAAATTCCACGGAGTCGTTAATTTTCTGAATCTTGCCATTGTGTTCTTAATCCGTCCATAGCCGAGCTACAAAGCCTCACTGCGCCTGCGTGTAATCCTTTTTGAGATGGGAGCTGCTTACTGCGCATGAGTCACCCAACACCCCCCTCTCCATAGAGTCGTTAATTTACTGAATCTTGCCATGGTGTTCTGAATCCATCCATAGCCAAGCTACAAAGCCTCACTGCGCCTGCGTGTAATCCTTTTTGAGATGGGAGCCGCTTACTGCGCATGAGTCACCCAACCCACCCCCCCTCTCCACAGAGTCATTAATTTACTGAATCTTGCCATTGTGTTCTGAATCCGTTCATTGCCGAGCTACAAAGCCTCAGTGCGCCTGCCTGTAATTCTCTTTGAGATGGGAATTTTGAGGCTTTGTTTACGGCAACGCTTTGGAAAATCCCTTCTCGAATTTGATTTGCACAGAGCATCACCTCTCTATGCGCCTGTGTGTAATCCTCTTTCGGATGGAAGCTAGTTTATTCCTGCTCATGAGCCTGTAACTTCACCCACCACTGCTTGCTTGAGTGCCCCCCCCCAAAAAAAATTAATTAGGATTTTTTAACTGTTATTTTATCCACAAGCCTGCAAAAACAATCTTGATATTACAATATTAAATCTGTGCGTTTGCCTGCACATGGTTGATTTGTGTGCTTTTTATGTACTGTATTTGGGGGTGTAGGGATCAAATTACAGTATTATGAACTGCCTTTTGAAATTACTGTACTCTACAGTATGTTATTTCTTTGAACTGCTGCACAACTAATCCTTCATCCCTCCCCCACGCATACACAAGATCTTATCGACAGACACCTCCACAGAGTCATTCATTTTCTGAAGTTAGTTAGTCATTGTGTTTTTAATCCGTCCCTAGCCGAGCGTCAATCGCCTCACTGCGCCTGCGTGTACTCTAATCCTTTTAGAGATGGGAGCTTGCTGCTTACTGCGCATGAGTCACCCAACCCCTTCTCTCCACAGAGTCCTTAATTTTCTGAATATTGCCATTGTGTTCTTAATCCGTCCATAGCCGAGCTACAAAGCCTCAGTGCGCCTGTGTGTAATCCTCTTTGAGATGGGTATACAAAAACGGGTGAATCAATTGACTGACCCTCCAGGCGCTCAGAATAAGACACAGTCCTGCTGATAAGAAAGTCTAAAATAGATACTGAGACCCAGGCTATGGACAACCGTAATAAGGTAAGTGTAATGCACTGTCTTTTCCCACAACCGGCTCACCTTGAGCACCATAGGGTTGGGACACAGAGAACTCACGTGTTGATCATTGGGGTTGTGTGAACCAAGCCTGTCTGGTCTTCCAGCGATGTGAATGCTCCTGCTGGTAAACTCCTCCTGGATAAAGATGTGGTGCCTCAGCCTCACGAGCTGTCCTCTTCACCGCCAACCCGACATCCGCAATAGTGGTGGGTGGTCACCTGACCGGCGGCATCAACGAGACTTCCGGATGAAGTGACGGAAGAACCAGCAGACCAGCAGCGACTCAGCGTAGCAATGTGGATAACCTCTCGATGGTAGAAAGAACGCCGCACAGCCGAAAATGAAGTAGTGAAGGCTGATGTATGGGAATAAAAGAAGCTTTATTTGCACAAGGTGCAAGCGAGTCCTCTTTGACAAAGGCCTGCCAGGCCGAAACGCGTCAAGAGGACTCGCTTGCACCTTGTGCAAATAAAGCTTCTTTTATTCCCATACATCAGCCTTCACTACTTCATTTTCGGCTGTGCGGCGTTCTTTCTCCCATCGAGAGGTTATCCTCTTTGAGATGGGAGCTAGCTGATTACTGCACATGACTCACCCCACCCCCCCAACCCTTTGAGGCTTTGTTTACGGTAACACTTTGGAAAATCCCTTCTTGATTTTGAAATGTAAATCTGATTTGCACAGCATTGTGAGAATTGAGAGTTAAAAAAACCATTAACTGATTCATGTTGTTTTGTCATTCATTCTTATTCATTGGTGTACTGTAGGGGTGGGAGGAGTTTGTGGTTGTTGTCAATGATTATGATTAGCAGGAATGTGAATAAATATTTATTTTATTTTATCAGGAACCAAAAAATACAAATATAAAAATAATCATGAATAATACATAATGCAGTTTTTATTAAGTTCTTCTGGCAGATTGAAATTGGATAAACATTTAGAAAACATTTGTAAAACATGGGGAAACATGAATAATGCACATTTATAGGAATATTATTTAATAATATATACTGTAATGTATATTATGTAATGTATATATGTATATATATATATATATATATATATATATATATATATATATATATATATATATATATATATATATATATATATATATATATATATATACAGCTAAACCCCGTTATAACGCGGGTCTCGGGGTCCACCCCGAGACCACCGCGTTACTAACGGGGTCGCGGGGAAAAAAATGGCCGCCGCGCTTTAGCGCATATTCATCCCGCGGGGCAGGAGATGGGAGCGGGGATGTCCCTCCTGTCCCCGCTTCCCCCTGTCACCGCGGGACAGGCCGCGGGGCAGGAGATGGGAGCGGGGATGTCCCTCCTGTCCCCGCTTCCCCCTGTCACCGCAGGACAGGCCGCGGGGCAGGAGATGGGAGCGGGGATGTCCCTCCTGTCCCCGCTTCCCCCTGTCACCGCGGGACAGGCCGCGGGGCAGGAGATGGGAGCGGGGATGTCCCTCCTGTCCCCGCTTCCCCCTGTCACCGCGGGACAGGCCGCGGGGCAGGAGATGGGAGCGGGGATGTCCCTCCTGTCCCCGCTTCCCCCTGTCACCGCGGGACAGGCCGCGGGGCAGGAGATGGGAGCGGGGATGTCCCTCCTGTCCCCGCTTCCCCCTGTCACCGCGTGACAGCCCGCGGGGCAGGAGATGGGAGCGGGGATGTCCCTCAGGTCGCCGCTTACCTCAGATCCCGCTGCCTGCACGGAGGTGGTAGCGGGGGGTTTCTTCTCCCCACCGCTGTCCCTGGCGCTCCCGCTGCCTGCGCGGGAGGAGGGGGGGCGAGCGGGTGGTGATGCTGGTCGCGGCCTTTCCTCTGCTCCGACCCCACCCCCCCCCGTCTGTGTAGAGTGAGAGAGTGTGTGTGTGTATGTATATATGGGAGAGAAAGTGTGTGTGTGTATATGGGTGTGTGTATGTGGGTGTGAGTGTGTGTAAGTGTCTGTGAGTGTGTGTAAGTGTCTGTGAGTGTGTGTAAGTGTCTGAGTGTGTGTAAGTGTGTGTAAGTGTGTGTAAGTGTCTGTGAGTGTGTGTAAGTGTGTGTAAGTGTGTGTAAGTGTGTGTAAGTGTGTGTAAGTGTGTGTAAGTGTGTGTAAGTGTGTGTAAGTGTCTGTGAGTGTCTAAGTGTGTCTAAGTGTGTCTAAGTGTGTGTAAGTGTCTGTGAGTGTGTGTAAGTGTCTGAGTGTGTGTGTAAGTGTGTCTAAGTGTGTGTAAGTGTCTGAGTGTGTGTGTAAGTGTGTCTAAGTGTGTGTGTGTGTGTGTGTAAGTGTGTGTAAGTGTGTGTAAGTGTGTGTAAGTGTGTGTAAGTGTGTGTGAGTGTCTAAGTGTGTCTAAGTGTGTCTAAGTGTCTGTGAGTGTGTGTAAGTGTCTGAGTGTGTGTGTAAGTGTGTCTAAGTGTGTGTAAGTGTGTGTAAGTGTGTGTGAGTGTCTAAGTGTGTCTAAGTGTGTCTAAGTGTCTGTGAGTGTGTGTAAGTGTCTGAGTGTGTGTGTAAGTGTGTGTAAGTGTCTGTGAGTGTGTGTAAGTGTCTGAGTGTGTGTGTAAGTGTGTGTAAGAGCCGGAGCGGGAGGTGGGAGGTTTGACAGGGAGGGGGGGCGTGGCTTGAGCGGAGGGACCCGCTACTCTCCCCCCCCTCCCCGGACTGCAGGAGGGAGCTGCTACTCTCCCCCCCCTCCCCGGACTGCAGGAGGGAACTGCTACTCTCCCCCCCCCTCCCCGGACTGCAGGAGGGAGCTGCTACTCTCCCCCCCCTCCCCGGACTGCAGGAGGGAGCTGCTACTCTCCCCCCACTCCCTCCACTGGCTGCAGGAGGGACCCGCTACTCTCCCCCCCCCCCTCCCTCCACGGACTCGGGCTGGAGCACTCATACATACACACACACACACACACACACACACACACACACACACACAGGCACTCACGCACTCATACACACACGCGCGCACACACATGCAGGCACTCGCGCACTCGCACTCACACACACAGACCGCTAACCCCCCCCCGCCGCAGTACAGGGCCCGCCATAGCCGCAGCGCAGGGCCCCGCCACCCCCCCCAACCCCCACAGCACAATGACTTCCCACCCCCTTAACTTTGTGAAACAAAAGTCACAATACGTTGTACAGGCAAAATACATCTGTTAAAGTGCAGTTGTCTGTTTATTTCTATATAATAATTGTGTGCAGTGTGCAGTGTGTGTGCAGTGTGTGTGCAGTGTGTGTGCAGTGTGAGCAATGAGGAGTGTGTGTGCAGTGTACAGTGTGTGTGCAGTGTGTCAGTGTGTGCAGTGTGAGCAATGAGCAGTGTGTGTGCAGTGTGTCAGTGTGTGCAGTGTGAGCAATGAGCAGTGTGTGTGCAGTGTGTCAGTGTGTGCAGTGTGAGCAATGAGCAGTGTGTGTGCAGTGTCAGTGTGTGCAGTGTGCAGTGTGTGTGCAGTGTGTCAGTGTGTGCAGTGTGAGCAATGAGCAATGTGTGTGCAGTGTGCAGTGTGTGTGCAGTGTGTCAGTGTGTGCAGTGTGAGCAATGAGCAGTGTGTGTGCAGTGTGTGTGCAATGTCAGTGTGTGCAGTGTGTGTGCAGTGTGTGCAGTGTGAGCAATGAGCAGTGTGTGTGCAGTGTGTCAGTGTGTGCAGTGTGAGCAATGAGCAGTGTGTGTGCAGTGTCAGTGTGTGCAGTGTGCAGTGTGTGTGCAGTGTGTGTGCAGTGTGTCAGTGTGTGCAGTGTGAGCAATGAGCAATGTGTGTGCAGTGTGCAGTTTGTGTGCAGTGTGTCAGTGTGTGCAGTGTGAGCAATGAGCAGTGTGTGTGTGCAGTGTGCAGTGTGTGTGCAGTGTGAGCAATGAGCAGTGTGTGTGCAGTGTGCAGTGTGTGTGCAGTGTTGCAGTGTGCATGCAGTGTGTCAGTGTGAGCAATGAGCAGTGTGTGTGCAGTGTGCAGTGTGTGTGCAGTGTGAGCAATGAGCAGTGTGTGTGCAGTGTGCAGTGTGTGTGCAGTGTGCATGCAGTGTGTCAGTGTGAGCAATGAGCAGTGTGTGTGCAGTGTGCAGTGTGTGTGCAGTGTGTCAGTGTGTGCAGTGTGAGCAATGAGCAGTGTGTGTGCAGTGTGCAGTGTGTGTGCAGTGTGTCCAGTGTGTGCAGTGTGAGCAATGAGCAGTGTGTGTGCAGTGTCAGTGTGTGCAGTGTGCAGTGTGTGTGCAGTGTGTGTGCAGTGTGTCAGTGTGTGTAGTGTGAGCAATGAGCAGTGTGTGTGCAGTGTGCAGTGTGTGTGCAGTGTGCAGTGTGTGCAGTGTGGCAGTGTGAGCAATGAGCAGTGTGTGTGCAGTGAGTGTGTGCAGTGTGTGCAGTGTGTGCAGTGTGCAAAAAAAAATGTAAAAAAAAAAATTAAATTTTTTTTTTAAAACGGGAGCCACGGGAAAACCGCGT